>NC_136494.1:90487038-90579538 GCF_053919585.1 Euprymna scolopes
TCGGGATGATTGGTAGTGGTAGAAATTGGGTAGAATTTGATTATTTAAGAGAATGGCTCAACAAGAATTTGTTTACATTTGAACTCGAAAAAAAAACGTATCAGCTGAGAAGCAACTTCGCTCATGGAATTTTCCTTCAATTATAGGAACAGAAAGAAAGTAGGGGAAATTGTTGACTAGCCTAGACGAGCTAGTTGTAGCTAGACGAGTCTTTACTTTACATAAACAAACAAATGATGCTCTGCTTTCGAGGATTGTCGGAGTCTTTTCCGAGCATATTCGTGTTTTCAAGGAGTAATGTTTTTATAAGAGCAATGTATTTTAGGATTATAAATAATTATCTTATTTTAGAATTATGTTTGACAACTTTATTCGGTATTAAAATAACCTATAGATAGTTGATATGTGATTAAGCAAACCAAGACAATCCTGAGTTAAATGTTACTATTTTAAGACAGTTAAAAATACGTAATGATTCCAAGTTATACCTATAGTAAAAATGTTGAAACTATAGTGCAGATTTAGTAAATGTTTAAAAAAATACACACTTCTACCGATTCCATAGTATATATCGCATGCTTGCCAGGCTGTTGAGGTATTCCCCTCTGGTGGATGAAGCTGACTTCCACTGAAAAGAGAAAGTTTCTAGGGAATATTAAATTTACAAGCGGTCCCAGTTACACTATATATCATGGTCAGGGTAGATAATTTTAACGATGTCAGTTATTGAAGGAGTTTTATTTTTTACAGAAAAGTGTCACTGTTCTCTCACATATATCCTTAAATTGTCATCCATCTGATACTGACCAGGATTAACACTGAGCTTAATTACTACAGTTGTAGTAGTTATTAGAACTTTGCAATTAAGTTTCTTCAAGTACTTTTATATAATTGTTGAGGGGTGTCTCTGAACTGAGTCCTGTTGATGACATTCGGGTTTTTTTTTTACACAGTGATCACCACTTATCAAGGCCCGGAAGCCACTCAGGGATAAGGGTTATTGCAAGTACATAACGTTAGCGTGGTGATTTGATGAAGTGTTTACTTAAGGGGGCGGTTCATTAGGAATTTGTTAACATTGGACTTGAAGATATCCAAGTTGTAGTCCGGTGGGAAGCATGCAGACGGAACAGAGTTCCACAGGCGTGCAATTCTAAGAAAGAAGCTTTGTTCATGGAATCCACGTTTTGATTTAGGCACAGATAAAGAGTGGGGGAAATTTTTCACAGTGGATTCGGCTAGACGGGTGTTTTTCGTGAAAGATTGGCGAGGGGGGACCAGAGGTTGGAGTTCAGACGAGCACCTGCCATGGAAATAACGATAAAACAAGGATAGGCTCGCAACAGAACAATCTGTCTGTTTGGCTGTTCTAGCAAGCATATACAGTCGTTTCAGTTTTCGGTGTTAATTGATTAGTTTGTAGCTACCGTCTGTCCTGGTACCAGTCAAGTCTGCTCTGTCATGCGAGTCAGATTGTCTCTGTTCAAATACAGGAAGACATGCTCCAAACAGTCTGTTAGAAAAGAAACTCCTTTGATTCTTTTTCCTAATTGACCAGAAGAAATTTTCTAACGATGTATCATTTTCTACTTAATCCCAAAAGTTGAGGTCGTATGAACCTTGACTGTCCAGTTGAGCGCTTCCGTTTGTTTGTTTTTTTAAATGAAAGCGTCCCCGGGAAGATTATGGCGGCGTTTTTTTGTTGTTGTTGTTTTTTTTTCAATCATTCCATTACTCCTAAGCTGACATTTGTCCGTAACTTTTCTAAACTTAGTGAATAGCGTCAATATCTGTTCCATATTTCTCGTGCTTTTTAATTAAACATTCGTCCTTACCATTTTCATACCGGGGCAAAAGAATTGTGCTGTCATACATTTCTTTCTTTTCTTTTTTTTTTTTTAGCCGTGAAAAAAATTAACTGACAGTTCCCATCAATTTGAAGGGAAACAGAAAAATCTTAACAATAAAAGAAAGCTGTCGATGTTGATGGAATTACTTATAAAATGCAAATTTGTCGAGGATCCTGTAAAATAGACGTGATTTGCAAATGCATAAATTTGCGGTTTGCACTTCAGATTTGATGACATTTACATCTGAAATTCACTTCCTCGGCTTAACTGACAAAAGAAAAAAAGCTCTTTCAGCCAACACCGTTTCAAATGAATGGAAAATTCGGAAGTTGTATATTTTTATTTAACTACAATTTATTTTAATATTCTCAAGTTCTTCCTTCTAAACCGTGCATTATGAACCAACCTGGTCCATGGCATGTTCCTAAAAGGCACCAAGTAGTGAAGACCCAATATATATATATATATATATATATATATATATATATATATATATATATTGGGTCTTCACTACTTTGTGCATAAAGTGTTTCATTATTTACAACTCATCAGCGTGGCTAAATCTCGTGTGATTCGAAACCAAAAAACCCACAGTCTGAAGTTCTACCACTGAGCTTATTCTCGCTAGTGCTCGAATGTATCGCCTTTTTATAGATATCACTTATTTATTTTTTGTTTGTTTGCAATACTTTTCGATGATTCAAGTATTTATACGAAAGAGCATTTTACTTTATGCTAGTTGGGCATAATTTTTGTAGTTTATGTAACGATAAAACACACGCGTATAAATATATATAAATATAATGTGTGTGTGTGTCGCCCATCATCAGAAGGTATTACATGAATGAAGAAAAAATTCTTCTCGACTAGCATTAAGGTAAAAATGAACTTTTGTATAGATAACTGATTTCCATTCAAGAATATCATAAATAAATCACACACACACACACACACACACACACACACACACACACGCGCGCGCGCATATGTGTAATTGGAAAAAAATTAAAAATCTAAGTTTATTTGTTTTACTTTATGCTAGTTAAGAATTATTTTTGTAACTTATGTAACGATGAAACACGCGTCTGTGGATAATTAAAGTAAACACACACACACACACACACACATATACCGTCGCTCACCATCAGGAGGTATTATAATGAATGAAGTAAATTATCGCAAATAAAATAAATGAATAAATCGCACGCGCACACACTCATATATGTATGTATGTATATATATATATGTGTGTGTATGTCTGCGTATATGTATGTATGTATGTATATATGTGTGTGTATGTATGCGTATATATATGTGTGTATGTGTGTGTATGTATGCGTACACACACACACACACACACACACACATATATATATATATATATATATATATATATATATATATATATATAAACTAGTGAATAGTATTCTACTCTATTTTGAAAACATTAAGTGAAACACTCCACAATTTGTAAAATACAAATGGTAACTTGTATTTCAAAATAAACATAAGAAGAAAAAAAAAGGTACACAAACGAAAACAAACACGTATTATTCGAGACTCATAGAAAATGCGCAATTATTGGCAAACAATGTGTATCAGGTTAGTAAATTTTATTTAGTAAAAAACATAAATACTCGGATTGTAAAAAAAAAAAAAAAAAAAAAGCGTTCCGAATGCATCGCATTCTCAGGATAATTCTGAAAAGGGTTAAGACTGCTAGAATGAAAATTTAATTTACAGAATGAAACGATAAAACTATCGCCCTAAAGAAAACAATACAACACCTTTATTTTAAACTTTTATTGAAATAATTAATTCAGGTAATTGGAGTATGTAGTAGAGCTGATATCTATTCAATTTATCCGCCTTCAGCCTTAATCACGCCTCGATAATGGTCCGGAACTGGGAGCAAGCTATTTCCACAAGCACTGGCAGGATCTCGAAAGGTGCTCGGTGAATACTCGGCGGATGGCCGCGATCAGGTTGATTTTTGTGTTGTGGGAGATGATATTGATGATGTTCTCAACATATAACCAAACGAAGTAGTTCAGCTGGTCCAGGTCGGGAGAAAAGGGGGGGCAAGTTTAAGGAGGGTACAAAGTTGTAGCACTTCTTTTGTAGACAAGCCTGGATCGCTTTGGGCTTGTGAGCTCGTAGCGAATCCTGTTGCCACACCCAGGGCCTGCCAGCAGCCACCTGATTGCACCAGAGGATCACCACACTCATCAGCACGTCCAGGTACACTTTAGTGTTGACTTGAAAGCCGACTCCGAAGATATGAGGTGGCATGATGTGGCCCTCACTTGAAACAACACCAAAAACCATAACCGTGGCCAAAAACTTTGTTTTCGTCACCCTGGACACATCTCTGTTATTAGTGGCAATCAAGCATACATGCATGTTGAGGATGCTGGCAAGGTCTTTTTTTTATTGGAATTCATTATTGAGATGAGTTTTCTATTAATTTATTTATTGCTGACTATTATCCTCATCTTTATTAGTTGTTTCGGCCAACTATTTCTATATAGACCCGACCATGGAAGATCAGATAATAAATAAACGTGGATTTATAAGATCAAAAAATCCAACCTTGATCGCCCTTCGGGGCCCGTGGCGCAGTTGATAGAGACGTTGAATCTCTACAGTTCCAGGTGAGCATTGTCTGAAGATCGCGGTTTCAATCGTACCCAAAGCCGACCAGAGGCTTACTTGGACAAAAAACGTGGTGAGACGACAACAACTACGGATGGCAGTGATTGCTGAGAATGCAGTTAAGAGATTCGAAGTTCCTATCCGTCGCGGTTACCACCTGATGAAGGCCAAAGGAATAGTTGGCCGAAACGTTGTGAAACAACAACTAATAACAGATGAGAATAATAGTCCCCAATAAATAAATTAAGAGTCCTTTTGTCATAACTTGGATGAGTTGTACAGCGGCGCATCTCGGATCTTGCCTGTTGAACATTGTGTCACTTTCAGACATGATAGACGGTTCCTATCATTCTGGGGATTTGTACACAACTGACCGACTAGTAGATTGTATGCAACAAAAAAAGAAGAAATCCGATTTTCATCAAACGGAAATGCGATCATGTCGTTTTTCCTAGCGCGACAATTTTATCTTTCCAACCTGTAAAATAATTATTTATTGTGTTGAAACGTCTTAATTATTTGTTCTACTGTTTTTTGTCACCCTTAACAATTTGAGGACAATATTATGTGAAACGTTGGAGAGGAGCTATCCAATTTTTATTTTGAAAAATTTTTAACGGAAGAAACATTATTTGAAATGAAATCAATTTAGAAATTTTGTTTTGTTTGCAAGTGGAAAAAGTGTCATTTCTTTTCAGCAGATACAGTGTAACGCAAAAGCTGTTCGTTTCAATTGCCAGCGTAAATCTGTTGATGAATGCACACTAAGTACATACGTGCTGACGAATGAACACTTAGTACAAATGTGTTGATGAATGCACACTAAGTACATACGTGCTGACGAATGAACACTTAGTACAAATGTGTTGATGAATGAACACTTCGTACATATGTGTTGACGAATGAACACTTCGTACATATGTGTTGATGAATGAACACTTAGTACATATGTGTTGACGAATGAACACTTAGTACATATGTGTTGATGAATGAACAATTAGTACAAATGTGTTGACGAATGAACACTTAGTACAAATGTATTGATGAATGAACAATTAGTGCATATGTGTTGACGAATGAACACTTCGTACATATGTGTTGACGAATGAACACTTAGTGCATATGTGTTGATGAATGAACACTTAGTGCATATGTGTTGATGAATGAACACTTCGTACATATGTGTTGACGAATGAACACTTAGTGCATATGTGTTGATGAATGAACACTTAGTGCATATGTGTTGATGAATGAACACTTCGTACATATGTGTTGACGAATGAACACTTCGTACATATGTGTTGATGAATGAACACTTAGTACATATGTGTTGACGAATGAACACTTAGTACATATGTGTTGATGAATGAACAATTAGTACAAATGTGTTGACGAATGAACACTTAGTACAAATGTATTGATGAATGAACACTTAGTACATATGTGTTGACGAATGAACACTTAGTGCATATGTGTTGATGAATGAACAATTAGTACAAATGTGTTGACGAATGAACACTTAGTACAAATGTATTGATGAATGAACAATTAGTGCATATGTGTTGACGAATGAACACTTCGTACATATGTGTTGACGAATGAACACTTAGTGCATATGTGTTGACGAATGAACACTTAGTGCATATGTGTTGATGAATACACACTTAGTGCATATGTGTTGACGAATACACACTTAGTGCATATGTGTTGATGAATACACACTTAGTACATATGTGTTGATGAATGAACATTTAGTACATATGTGTTGATGAATGAACGCTTAGTACATATGTGTTGACGAATACACACTTAGTACATATGTGTTGACGAATACACACTTAGTACAAATGTGTTGATGAATGCACATTTAGTACATATGTGTTGATGAATACACACTTAGTATATATGTGTTGACGAATACACACTTAGTACATATGTGTTGACGAATACACACTTAGTACAAATGTGTTGATGAATGAACGCTTAGTACAAGTTGGAAGTCTTTTAAAATTGAAGGTCATGTTTATACAAACAGAAAAGTTACGGAAATAAGAGTATGTAAACGGAATATTTTTCTGTACAAATGCACAATCACATATAAAGGCTAAAATGCCATTTGAGGATAAACCTTGATAGGCTTGTCAAGTAAACAATGAGAAAAACACTTTGAAGATTGAATCTACCGAATTTTATTATTTAACATACGGCTGAACAAGAAATTCTCAACATTGAATTCTAAAACGACCATGCTGTAGTAAGCTGGGAAGTAGCAACGCATACATATACAGATAGAATTAGAAAGTAACTCTATTCATGAAAGTTCTGTTTAACACGTTTCTATCATTATTTTCATGGCAAGTGCTGGTCTGAGCTCCAATCTATTGTCTCCCTTGCCAAAATTGCACACCCCAAAAAAAACTCGACTAGCTACAAACACTATCAACAATTTTCCCTACTCTCTATCTGTGCCTAATTCTAAACGCAGACTGCATGAAAAAACAACTTCTTTCCTAGAACTGCCCGCATGCGGAACTCTTTTGGCACTGGCCTGCTTCCCAGCCAATTAAAATATGGTAGCCTTCAAGTCCAATATAAACAAGTTCTGAGCCGTCCCTTTAAATAATCAAAATCTACACCATCAACGATTACTAAACTACCACTTTCCATTCATTAACCCTTATCATCGAGTGGCCTTTGGGTCTTGACAAATGGTGACTACCTTGTTAAAAAAAAAAGAGGAATAAAGGAAAATTATGGTCGTTGCATTTTTGTAAATGTTTTACAGGGGAGGGGGCGGATATTGGAGCGTAGTTAAATTCTTACTATAACGATATAGCAGAGAAAGACTAACAACGACTCTTGATAAAAAAAAATCAGTTTTTAGCTTCTTCAGCTTCCCTTACTAGAAACATTGTCAGCAAATCAAAGTATTACTTTTGTTTAATTGTATAACATCACAGAATTATTTAATTTAATGAAAATCTTCAGCATTTATTCAATAAACTATATAGTGCGCATTGAAAATCTGTGAAAGTTATCGTGTTTGTTTGTATCTTCTCCCCAGGTACCGTTGATGACGTCACAGAGATGGTTAAAGTCATAAAAGACAAATTAAGGGCGAATGATTAGAGAAAAAGTAATGACATAATTATTTTTTAAAAATGAGAAAAGTTGGGGGAGATAAGAGACAGATGATGATAGAGGAGAAAAAAGGAGAAATAGAGAAAACAATATATGAAATACTGACCCAACGGTTCATGGATGGCCTTGTATACTACTAAAACATTGATTTTGTTGTTGTTAAACATCGTTCATTTCTTCGTTTTTGAACGAATCAGATTCTTATTGTTTTGCATTGGTTTCACCCAGTTAGTTTCGAGTTAGAATTCTTTCTAGAAAGACATTAGGTATTTATGATATCGGTCTTTCTAGAAAGACATTAGGTATTTATGATAGCGGTCTTTCTAGAAAGACATTAGGTATTTATGATAGCAGTCACGTGAATGTTACCAACATCCCTAAGTGAAAGTGTTTCTGTAGAACGAACTGGATTCGAGTTTGGCACGCTCAGTTTTTTCAGCCTGTGCCGTTAATCACTTAGCCATCGTCACTTACCTGATGATATTGTTTTGTTATCTTGCTTACTTGCACATTTGCTTGCTTGTCACTGTGCACACTTCATCTGAACTGGTAAGAGAAGTAGTAGCCTCCATTCAGTCACGAAAGACAATGGATAACCCCTGTAAGGGTAGTTGCACATGTAACTATGATGCAAGGGTTGCGCGGATTCCATGAACAAAGCTTCTTTCTTAGAACTTCACGCCTGTGGAACTCTGTTCCGTCTGCCTGCTTCCCTCCGGACTACAACTTGGATGTCTTCAAGTCCAATGTTAACAAATTCCTAATGAACCGCCCCTTTTATTAAACACTTCATCAAATCTCCACACTAACGTAATGTACTTGCAATAACCCTAATCCCTGAGTGGCTTCCGGGCCTTGATAAGTGGTGATCACTGTGTAAAAAAAAAAAAAAAAAATCTCAAACCACACCTCTCCTGAATCGGATACTGCTTGGATCCAATGGCAAGAAGTGCTAGATGATTGGAAACCATGCTGAGATAAGCAGAGAGCACATGCAGCACCTGGAATTCCCAAATGGTTACCCATTTTAGTACTGACCAAACTCAGTTTAACTTCAGTGATTTAATGGGGATCTGTGTGTCAATGTGATTATGCTGGTGAGAGAAACGGGCTATAAATAAGTAATTACAATGATTCCAGTGGCAAGGAGAAGTGTTAGAGCACTGGAAACAATGTTGAAATAAGCGGATACCACATATAGCCCCTGGAATTTCCAAAATGGTCACCCATTTTAGTATTCTTTAACTTCGGTGATCTAATAGGAACCTGTGTGTCAACGTGATTATGTTTAATGGGGATCCGTGTGTCAATGTGATTATGCTGGTAAGAGAAACGAGATGTAAATAAGTTAAAGAAAGAAGGGGCGAGAAAAAATCCAAAGGATGAGAAAGAGCAAGAGTTTATCATGACATTACAATGAAGGAAAAGAAACGGGAGAGAGTAAGAGAAAAAAGATCCTATTTTGACATTATGATGAGACAGAGAGGGGGGGAGAAAGGGGTAGAGAGAGAGAGGGATAGAGAGAGAGAGAGAGACAGACAGAGAGAGAAGGTGTAAAACAGGAGTGGTTTGTTATGACACCACAATGTAAATAAAGGAAGTTATGTCATGCTAAGCAGAGCAAAACGAAAAGAGAATATTAAAGAATTTTCAAACCAAAATAAATGTACCATAAAAAGTCTTGGGTTAATAATTTCTTATCCTTGCATGAATATTTGTTTGTAAACATTTATGACAAATTTTTTGGAGAATTCTAAAATATTTTTCATAAATGTTTGGAAATTCCAAAGAGGTTCCATAAATATTTCGACATTTCTAAAGATTTTCATAAATATTTAGAAATATCAAAAGGTTTTCACAAATATTTAATAATGTATCTATAAAAAGTCCTAACCAAACTGTTCACAGGTTATTTAGTTTTATGATAAAACTTCATAGAAGTTTATTTTCAGCTCATTGACATAATCTATATGAACGAGTTTCTTAACCAGATGAGAAATGGTTTCCTTTCAAGAGATTGATAATTTCCAGTTGTTGTATTTGAGAAAAAACATTTTTTTTTTAACTAAGAACCGGTGGAAAATTATTTATTCTTTTTAATATGTTAAAAGCTTCCCCCCTTCATAATTTTTTCTGACCACGTTTTAAATGGTGAAAATAAAAATATGAAACTTAGGACGGAACTTCGACCTACAATTCTGGGTCTCCAAAGCAAGATTGAGATCCATGTGCTCGGGAAGGAGGAGGGGCGGTGTCGAAGATAGCACCGAATCTGGATATGACAGAAACGCTGTCCGTTTAACAAGAAAACTTTTAAAGTAAAGCCATGGCGGAAAATATTTTTTTTTTATGAAGTTGCTTTCTTTGCACATGTGGACTTTAAATTGCTGTTGAGATGCAGATGATGTGTGACAAGGATGTCGTTTTCTTCAGTGTTTTGTCTTTTTCATTGTTTGTTTTGTGTTTTTTGTGTATGTTTAGAAGCCATCATTATTTCATATATATATATATATAAAAATATATATATATATATATATATATATATATATATATATATATATATATATATATATATATATATATATATGTATACTAATTCAGTAATTTCATTTTTATGATTTGATACGGTTAAATTTCAAATCTAGAATTTTGATGATATACACAACAAAGAATACATTTTAATAATTATATTTCCTTAACCCATGAGTTTTCGATGTTTTATCATCTCTTCAGAAGAAAAATATTAGCAAATATTATAAATGGTTTGCACCTAATTTGCTAAAGGTAATAAACATAGAAAATTGTAATTAAAAGTTTTTAAAGTTTTTAAATCATAGAATAAGGGAAATTCGATATTGGTGCAGAATGAAAAGGATATTGAACTTCAGATCCAAATTGCATGGTAAACCCTGAAGTGAGAGATTTTGCTAGCAAGACGGTAAAAAGATCCAATACGTATTGTAATTCTGGATTTGAAAACCAGGAGATTTATTGTATTACATTATTCTGAAGTATATATATATATATATATATATATATAATTTGACTTATAATAACACTTTACTGCTGTTTCATGGCGTAAGCATTTTTCAAGTATTTTAATTTAATTATTAAAAATGAACACAAATTAATCTACATCAGTGATAAGAGGATCTCAATATTTTCCCTAATTCCGATACAATTGCCAAATGCAATTCTAAAATCAACCTCAAAAAGTAATATTTCACACACACACACACACACACACACACACACATATATATATATATATATATATATATATATATATATATATATATAGCGCTTACGCTACACTGGATATTCCGCATTTCATCCACTCTAGGATTCTTCAGGCTTATGAATCCTAGAGTGGATTAAACGCGGAATATTCAGTGTAGCTTAATCGCCATATATATTTTATAAATTACTAACTAGCTCTACCTACGTATTGAACACTTTTGAAGTAAATACTTATAGTTTACGCATAAATTTATACTTTCGTATATTAATTTTATGTGAGTAAATGAAGTAGTTATATATATATATATATACACTTTAATTTGACAAAAGTCTTAATGTTTTCCCTTATACAAGATTTTGATAAACTTATTAAGCGATTTTAGATCTACATTTTTCACTTATGCCATTTTTGTTCTTATTCACTCGTTTTATTATTAGTCATAGCATGTTATCTATATTAGTTATTATCATCTTTAAATTCTAGTTTTACTGGTAGTTTAAAATCCAAAAAAATCTTTATCATTAGCACCAGCGATAGAAGATTAAGTTTTGAACAAAACAGAAAATAACAAAAGCAAATGAAAAAAATCGTAATGTCGATGAGTCTGCTCAGGCATTTATCTTGTAGGACGAAGTGTACTTATTCATTTTCTTCTCAAAACCACACCTGACTTTGTGTCTAATCTCCTGACAAGCAGGTAAATAATAATTAAGGTATCTGGTAGGATGCCACATCTCCAGCAAAAAGAAAATTGAAAAGAAAAGCGTTTCTGGAAATAGCTTTGCCCATCTAGAAGTTAGTCTATCAGTCTATTACCCTTCATTTAAAAGCCGGTGCTAAAAGATCAGAGCGTCTGAAGATACTAACTTCTTGACCAAAAATGCACCAAACATTGAGGCTAGTGTTTTTTCTCCTTTTATTGCAAAACTCAGTCATGTTCTGCAAAAGTAAAAATAGCAATTTACCTGTAAAAACAACAAAACTAACATCATGAATATATGAAAATATAAAGAACTAGAAACATGAGGATTTTTTTTTTTTTTTGCAAAATTATTAGATTTGACTTTAAGTAACTAAAAAATGGTGGATACACCGTAAAACAAAGCAACAAAATCTTTATTTGGGGATAGAATTTCTAGCACTAAACGCACAGATTGAATGGACGTATCTTAAGCATACCTGTTCTGTTTACTCTTCTAACAAAATGGCGGTTTCTTTGAGATTGCTTTTTTGCAATTTCCAAATCCGAAATACCTCCATTCCCTAATCATCGTGACTATTAGTTTCGCTTTCCGTAATTTGGCCCCGGATCAAGCAAGGTTTCAGCTTTGCCAAAGTTTACCGAGTGCTTTCTTGCTCTTCCGAGACATTTAATCATAAAATGCTACCAACGTCAGAAGAGAAGATAATGTTGCCTGAAAATCTCATTTTCTCGTATTATTTGTTCATTAAAGTGCAACATAATTTTATATTAAGAAGACGGCAAAACAGTTTTTTAATATTTTCCACCAAAATATGATTGGCCTGGTGATAATAGAGTTTCTTTTCCTTCATACTTCTGAAGATTCTAAAACTTCTTTGCTTTTTTTTATAAAGGAGTCACCACTAATCAAGGGCTGGAGGTCACTCGAGTATAAGGGTTAATGACTGTAAAGTGGTTAGCCTGTTAACTAGATTAGCGATCCAAGGGTATTAATCCAGTTTTTCTACGTTACTCTAGTAATTAAATCCACGAAATCCGCTGACAATAATATGATTTGAACTTGGGTGGAACACACAGATATACATTTCCCCGTTTCATGTATAGCTTCTTTTTTTCTTTTTAATTCATAGATTTATATCAAGTGAAATTGGGTAAAATTCTATCATTTAAGCAGGTGGCTCAAGAAGAACTTGTTTACATTGGACTTGAAGACGACTATGTTGCATTCAGTTTGAAAGCCACTTAATTAGATAAATTTAGTTCTACTTTAATTTTAGTTCTTATCTTATGTTCACACCATTTATACTGTTGTACTCTCCGGCCTTCTTCGTGTGTTGTTTGTCAAAATCAGTAATCCCCCAGGAATTTAAAACTGAACGTTTATTTAATTCACTTATATAGAACAAATATTACACTTTGATCTTAGCCAAAAGGCCAAGCACTTTTAACCATAGGACGTCTCTTCTTTTCAATTAATAAATTAAAACAATTTTTCGAATTTTTTAGATGGTGAATGATATTTTTTTTTAATTATTTGAACTGCTATTTTCATTTTGGATGTTGTTTTGATGATGTAACCGCCGACCTTCTTCAGGTGAATTTTTGCTAAATCCGAACACTGAAACCTATATGGAATTTCAAACTGAACCCTTTACTTAATTCACAGCAGTTGATTGTTCTTGTTCCATAAGCCATGACTTCGTAGATTTCTACGATTAATTATGATAGTATTCCTAGTTAGTCTCGCCTATCCAACTATTTATAGAAATCATTAAAATCGACTTGCGTTACTAGCAATCAACACTCAGACTTTGGCCTACATCTGAGCAACACGACGCCTATACTTAATAACTTTCTAAAACTGGTGCTACCAGATGAGGCTGTCTAAAGGTACTGGCTTCCTGACCTAAAATATAACAAATATTAAGATTTTTCTTCTTCTTTTGCAAAACTTAATCATGTTCTACAAAGCAAAAAATAAAAAATAATTTCCCTTTATAAAACAACTAAACCAAACATCATGAATAAATATTTGAAAATATAAATAATTTTAAACAAAATCTATTTGCAAAATTATTGGATTCATGATTAAATAATCCTAAAAAAAAAACAAAAAAAAAACAAACAACCAAACCAATCAACCATCCAACCGAATTTTCTATGCATTCCCTACTCCTCCACCCCCAAATATTAATAGACGATTTTATATCTTACAATGAGAGAATAAGACTTTCCCGATCTTTTGCACGGACAAAAACAAAGACATGTTGATTTTAATGTGTTATTACCTTGAGACCTGCTCTTGGAGAAATGTCATTCTTGACAGAATCGGTGTCAGAATTTCCGAATCTTCAGACAATTTACAAGAATTGCCATGTGAAGCGATACATTTTTAATGCTGTCCTTTTTTTTTCTGAGAACAAGTAAAACATCTCTTTTAGCAGATAACAGATATTATACTGCAATGAAAAATTGTTTTGGTTGCTATGTAAGCGTCTTCACGATTATATAAAAAAAAAAAAAGCTAAGACTACAGAATGAAAAAAACAATCAGAAGATTGTTTGTAAGACCCTTAACCCTAACCCTAACCCTACAAAATTTGAAAATTGATTACCCATCCAATATGAGTGTCATCTTGACGGTGAGACAACACCATGATCATTCGTAATAATAAAGATCGGACATAATTTGATTAAACAAGAGAACAATTCCACAAAAATTTGCTTACATTAGAATTTAAAACGACCATGTTATAGTCAGCTTGGAAGCAGCTCAGCGGTACTGTGTTTCAAAGACAGGTAATTCTTGGAAATAATAAACTTTACTCATGGAAATTTAATTTAGATTTAGGAACAGAAAAAGAGAAAATATTGATGGTGTTGTAGGTCGACGAGTTTTTGTTGTGCATGTTTTGCAGGAGCAGACCATATGTTGAAGCTCAGTCAAGCACCTGCCATGAAAATAACGATGGAGAAGTTCAACCACAAGACATTACTAATGTGCTAATTTAACATTTCTACCACATCATAGCTAATGGAACAAGAATAATTTGCCGCTGTGACTTATAAGAACTAATGGTTTCAGTTTGAAAATCTTTATAGGTTTATATTTTGATATACATGCTAAAAATTGAAAGCTTTTATGGAAGTTTCGATCTTTATAATAAGTTGCGATGATAGAGATGGACAGTTACTGGAGTTGAAGTGCATGCAAATGATTGCTTGTTCAGCAATTATTTGCAAGGTTACAAAAGTCAGAATGCTCAGAGTTGTGGGGGTTTTGTAGGCACTAATGATTTGCAGCCGTAGAAATCGAATCGCTTCAAAAGACCAGAGGTGACGACAGTGAGACAAAACTAAATATACATGAACAGATGAGAAGGAGATTAGTACAATTGAGAGATCGTTTTTTTTTTTATATAGTTTTCTTAGTTTTGCTCCGGTGTGGTCTGTAAAAAAGTTCCTTTCAAATTTTAGACAATCGTTAACAACTTATTGTATAACATAGTATTTTATTAATTTATTTTATTGCGGGCTGTTATCAACGACAACAACTGAAAAGATGAGAATAAAAGTCCGAAATAAAATAAATTAATAATACTCATCTCAATGAATTCCAATTAAAATAATACACCCCATGCCAGAATTATATGCAAATCGATATTTTTGTTCTAACTCCGATAGTTTTCGATGAAAATCTGTGTAATTTACCACGTTATATGGCAACACTAATACAAGCACAGATCTAAAATTTTAAGCTTATCTGCACAGTAATAAACAATTTACAGCCGTTTTGGTGATTTGCATTTTTTTTCAGTGTGCAAACTTTATATGCAAACCAATGCTAAAATATGGTGAAGTGCTAAAAGATCATCGAAACATTGATTATTCTAGGAATTTGTAAATTGATAACAACAATAATAAAGAACAAACAACTTCAATATAGTTTCATAGTACAATCAATACCTTGTATAACTGCCATTTTTATTGACAAGAGCAAAAAGCCTTTGGTCTATTGAAGATGTCAAACTTCGATTTCATCTGATGAAATGTCTTTGGCAGCAGTCAGAATAGCATTCCAGAGGTCATCCTTGGAGTTGTACTGCCTTCCTCTGGAGTAAATATTTTGTTTCAAGATGCTCTAAAGATTTTCAATGGGAGTTAAATCTGGAGAACAGGCTGGCCATCATATTATTTTCCCATGTTTGGCAAAAACACTCTTCAAATAGTCAGTGGCTATCCTTGCAGAATGAAACGGTGCATTATCATGCATGAATACCATCTTTTTCTGGAACGCCAAATTCTTCTTCTTGTGCCAGAGTTCCAAGTGTTCCTTAATGAAGTCAATGTAGAGTTTGACGGTAATTTTCACTCCATCTGCGACTCTGAATGGTCCTACCAGCTCATTGCCAATAATTGCAACCCAGAACATCACACCACCACCTCTTTGTTTACGCCTGATCCTTTGGAGACATAAACCCTCATTATGGTACCATCCTCCCCTCCACCCATCGGGTCCATCAAGTGAGCAAAACAGTTTGAAAATTCACCTTCATGTGATCTCTTGCCCACTCCATCCTCTTTTTCTTGTGGATATCCTTCAATTGAGGACGGACCTCTGGCTTTCCAAATTTTGCAATCGTCCTCAGGATATGGCAACGATTTGATTTGGGCACATCAGGAACGCCAGCTTTTTCAAAAACTTGTTTGCTAGTTTCAAGTGGGTTACGGCGAACTTCTCTCTTGATCTTGCTCATTGTTCGACGTGACAGATATGATTTCTTACGAATTTTCCCTTTGTCAGAACGTCTATTACAAAGTTGAGGGTTAGTACAATATTTTTTGATTGTACGATGATCACGGTGTAATTCTTTGTCAATTTCTAAGGTGGAAATCTTATTATGGAACCTTTGAACAATTTCAGACTTCTCAGCTTGACTTCAAACACCTTTACGTCCCATCTTGCATATAAAGTTGGATCGCTGAAAAAAAAACTGCAAATCACCAAAGTGGCTGCCGTTTGCTCGCTATTGTGCAGATCAGCTTTAAATTTTATATCTGCGCATGCGCTAGTGTTGCCGTATAACGTTCAAAGTTTCACGAATTTTGATTAAAAACTATCGGAGTTAGAACAAAGATATTGATTAGCATATAATTCTGGCACGGGATGTATATACATAGTATTTTTCGGTTTGTTATGCAAGTGAAGATAATTACTTGCATACTGTTTTTTTTGGTGAATTTGATTATTTACTCAGTTTCAACAATTATCTAATTGGTCCATTTGACCTACTGGTAAGAGTAATCACAAATGTGCCGGAAGTCTAGGGTTTAATCCTTAGTCCAGTCATTCCAACTTGATGCCGCCTTGCTAAAGACTAGGTATTCTAAGGTAATTATGGGCTAGTGGAGTAATTTTAGCAAAGTAATTGCATCCTTCCTTAAGCTTCGGTGTAGTAGTTAATGAAAAGGGAAACTTTGGGTCGCACTCAACTATCGTTGATCACTTCACATACTGTTTTTTTTTTTTTTTTAATAAAAACCTAAAGGATGATGATAAACTGAAATTATAAAACAAACATTATCATCATATTCGGTTTAACATCTGTTTTTGCATACTAGGATGTGTTGGACAAACAGCTTTTAGAAAGTAATTTTCAAATTAACCTACCTTTGTCCATGTCTTCATCCATCTTTCATTCAAATCCACTCTTATCACTTCCTTTCTTTTTTTTTCTTGGTCATCCCCTGCCAACTGACTTTGACATCTCAACTGCTCTTCCTCTTCTGACCTGCAAACTCTTATACTTTCTTTTAATGTGACCATATCAACAGTTTCTTGTTCTGCACACATCTCCATTTACTGTCCAGATTTAATTTTCCTATTAGGTGATCACACATAAGCCCACCTTTAAAACTCGCATTGCGCATCCCTTGGATCATTCTCATATCATTTTTTTCATGCAACACGTCCTCAACTTTCACTGGCTAGGTTTTCACTTCCATACATCATCACACTGTATACACATGTCCGACAGACTCTTCCTTTGGTCAACAGTGGTAATGCTCTGCTGGATAGTAATGAAACAAGTTCCATGAAGTGAACTTACTCTATCCACTTTTATTCATATGACACAAGCGCCTGTTCCACCCTGTGCTCCAAATGGTATCACCAATATAGCAAAACTTCTCGATAGTTTCACCATTTCCATATACCTTATTCAAATCTGAGTTCTTATCCATTTCCATTGTTTTACACTTTTTACATATAAACTCGTTATCATCTGTCAACCTACTAATGACTACTGCTGATAGTTGTAATCTTTTGTTATCATTCGAAAGACAGCAATTAATAATTGGGCAGGAAAACATGGATGACATAAAATAATTTAGATATGTTCGATACACATAACTGACAATCATAAGTGGTACCCCCCTCACAAAAATAAATGAAAATGGAATGCTATTGTTTGCTTTGATGTTGCTTTTTTGTTGTCGTTGTTGTTTGTTTGTTTTTTTTTTTTTTTTTGTTTTTTTTTTTTGCTGTGTGTGTCTGCTATTAGATACTCCTTCCTAAATCTTACAATGATTTTTATCTGAACTTCACTCTTGGATTTCGTGCTTGGTAGTTACTAGACTGCATAGACGAATTTATAACTAAGAACACTATTTTGTTATATATTCATTTATTAAACATGTATCAAGTATCTTCCTCTAGATTGTGGGCTTCTTCATTAGAAGGCCATCATTTACCATGTTCTTATGCAGGTGATATTGAGGCTTCTTCAATTGCTATCTTCCGGCTAACTGCCTGAACTTAATTAATTGCCGATTTCGAAAGTGTCATCACTCTATGCTCACGTAATCTAGCTTGACCAATCAGAGCATTTACTGCCAAGCACATATACGTAAATGAAGGCATGGCAATTTAGTTTTCTTTTTTAGAATAACATATAATATATTTACAATGTTCGAATAAAAGATTGCTGTTGAGTATCTTAGCATTTAATTTCATGATAATAAAAACATGATTTGTTTTCATATGAAAGTAAACTTTACATATTATGCCGTTGAGATCTTCATTTCAAAATAATTAACAGAAACTATGTAATTAAATTTACAAATATATATTTATGATTGAATTGTCTCTTGTGTTATTCATTTCTTTTCAGTTTTGCTAAGAACTAAAGTCATTGCGAACACGAAGAGAAGAAATTAATGAAAGGCGAAACCCAAATAAGAATTGCTCGATTTTTTATTAATCTGAATCCGATCCCAAACATTCAAGGATGTTATGTCCATAGGAAAGACTAAAATTCAATTTATTGTGATTAATTTTACATTTTTTTCTTTTTTGAAGGAGGGTGTCTTAATTATTCAAATTCTTGATATTAATCGGCCAGTCTGGAATTATAACATAGTTAAAAGGCAATGTAGCAAGTCCAAATTCCAAACTCCATTAGAAAAAATCCAAATTTTAAAATCGGTATCATAATTTTAAAAACTCATTGAATAATCATGTTACGAAAAAGAAAACTACCCTCCTCCTTATCATGATTCAATTGAGTTTTATTCCCAAAAGCAGAGCAGTTCATATTGATTGATGAAGAAGGGTAGAATTTAATATATTTTAAGAAGGGTAGAATCTGATATATTTTAAGAATGGTAGAATTTGATATATTTCCAGTAGGGTAGAATTTGATATATTTCAAGAATGGTGGAATTCGATATATTTTAAGAATGGTAGAATTTGATATATTTTAAGAATGGTAGAATTTGATATATTTCAAGAAGGGTAGAATTTGATATATTCCAAGAACAGCTATTAAATTCATGACTCTTCTCTAGTACTGATCAAGCTACCAACTTCTTCAAATGTAGACACAATTCAGCTATTATTTCACCTCTGAAAAATATCCAGAGTGAAGAGGCGTGATTTTCCTGCTTTATCATTCCCTAATAATGTGATAAACATTTGATATTTTCCAAGTGAAAATGTTATTAACAAATTATCAAACTCAAGTTTAATATTACTATCAATCAGTCTTAAATTAGCTAAGTGTGAAATTGTAGGGTAGACTAGACGCTAACACATTGGCAGAGAAACTAGTTAATGAAGAAAATTCAGAGCAAATACTGACAGCCAGCTACGTTTCATCAGGGTGTGTTGATGGTTCATTCAAATAAAGCAAATTCACATGAGAAGTTCTTCTAAAGATTTGGATTATTTGGATTCTTCAGACTACTGTTCTCATCTTGAGTGCTATTTTCACAATGTTTCGACCGATTTAACCTCCGAAATTCTTCAGGTGTATCGTGTTGAACTCAGGAGTCTGTTGAATTTGGGAATCTGCACACTAGAACCCTTGCTCTCATTCTGTCAGCCGTGACCGGGTAAAAATCTTAAGCAATTTACATTTGTATTCTTAGTATCGCCCGCACTGAGGATTGAACCTTCAACCTCAAGAAGATTCATTACTTACTGAATTTTATCTCATACTCTACCAGTTACACCACGACTCCTTGCATATTTTAGTATGAATATTGGAAGCTTTTATTTTTTGTTTTTGGATGTACAACCTTATTATTTATCACTGTGTATAAAGTTCAGTTTTGAGTAACACTCTTCTGGAGGTTGAAGGTTCAATCCTTAGTGCAGGCTATACTAAGAATACAATTGGATTAAATAGAGAGATGCACTCGAAATGTTGTGCAGATTCTCAAGTTTAGTAAAATGATTTTGGGGCTCAACAAGATACACCTGAAAAAGGCCAGAGGTCATATTGGTTGAAACTTTGAGAAAATAAAATTCAAGACGAGGACAACAGTCTGAATGATACAAATAATAGAAATTATCAATCCTCATCACAAAAATTCCGAAACACTTCTGATGATGATTTTAACTGCTCTCCCTCTCAATCAACATACAATCACGTCTGGTATGGAAATTGAGAGTTGTTAATGTAAAGATGTAGCGGGGGGGGGGTCCACAATGATAAGCGCGAGACAAATCGTTACGAGACACATTATTTGTTTTAAGTCAATCAAACAACAATCGTACGATGGTTAAATTGAACAGAGTCGATAGTGTTTCAAGGGTTAATCAATACGCTAATCATTTTTTTCAGCAACCTTTGATATCCATCCCATAATGTTTGCAATCTGATTTGCTTCCTTTGTCAAGTGATAAACATTGGACAGTTTCCAAGCGAAAATGTTATCAAAACCAAGTCTAGGATTACTAAACGGTCCAAATTACAAACATTTTCATCTTCGGTGTCAAACGCATTCTTGTATCGGAAGGGTTCCATAAAAAAAAAAACAATGGCAGAAGATATTTTGTAAGCTAATCTTTTTAACAACTGAAAGATAGATAAAAACAAAAATGGTACGAATACAATCAGGTGTCATTATCGCTTCTAAATATAAAATGGTGGTATAAAACTGATGAGCGTCATTCTCAATTTATAATCAGCAAAGAAGAAGCTATCTAAAAAAAAAAAAAAAAGATGCAGAAAAACTTATGATGCTGTTTTTAACTTCTGGGGTTATATAATTACAACACACTGGAACAACTTGTGTTTCTGTTTTGGTTGTGAGAGTCTATTCGCACATCCGTGGCAACAAAAAAAGAAAAAAAAACATCCTTTTTCATTATGACAGATTGTGGAAGTCTTTGTTTTAAAATAAATGGCATTCCTCCTGCTCTATTTGCAGATTACAACACCTAAGTCATGAGAGAAGTAGCGGATATTACAATGCTTATGAAACAATCAGGTAATACGCCTTGCAGCGGTTCTCTCTGCTCATGGAATATCTCGTATATTATTTTTGATGGAAAGAATAGTATTCAATGGAAACAGAACGAAAATACACATCAAAACTAAAAAGAGAGGAAACGAAGCATATAAAAAAAACATAAGCCATTAAACGTCCCTCCATTGGCCTCTACTTGCAAAACAGTGAAAAAAAATGTATATATAAAAAATAAGTTTTTCTGGACTGTGAACTTAATTTTTCTATATGACTTCATTTTATATTTTAATCATTGTTTCCCATTTTTCAATCTTGACATCAAATAAGTTCATTTTAAAGGCAAGAAAACTTAACGCAATTATTAAAAAAAAAAGTGTTTAAAAAGTGCTTTTTAAAGGCTAGAAAACTTCAGGTCGTTATGATAAAATTTATAAGTACATTTAAAGGCATAAGAAAATTAGGTCGTTAGAATAACATTTATAAGAAGTACATTTTAAAGGCAAGAAAACTTCAGGTAGTAATAAAAAAGTTAATTTTTTTCTGCATTCACAAAACCAAGTAAGACCAGATTTTTTTTTTTTTTATTAAAGATTTGCTCTATTCAATATTTACGGTTAATAATGAAATTGCAATTTCAAATTTCTGTTAAAAAAAAACAGATGGGCTTTGTGGTATTCATTCTCCATTAATTTTAAAGTTAGCTGAGATCCATCTGACAACATTGAAGTTCCGTTTTGGCTAGGATCAATACGTTGCATCTGTCGCGATGCTTCACTTAGTCTTTTTCTGTTCTCTATCAGTGAAAGAAAAAGCCTTCTAGACTCATTTTTTATTTTTGTTTCAATCCAGAGTACCCTTTTTGAGCAACTGGATTTCACCCACATTAATATCCGACCTTGTGTCTAACTTTGCTGTCATGGGGAAGCAAGTAAATACTAGGGACTCATCTTCAGGCTAAATTCAAAGTGTAGTCTTTGTTTTGTCATCAGTTGCAAAAACAGAAATCCTTCTCGACCATGGCAATTTTAATTTTTTGTCGCATCCAGGACGTCTCTTTTTGAGGAGCTGGATATCCTCTGTATAAAAACTTACCTGCGTGACTTTGTCATCATGAGCAGGTAAGTAAGTAGAGACTTCATTTTTGGGGTAGGATCGAAATGTAATATCTGTTCTGACCTTATTTTGAAGAAGAAAATCTTTCTTAACTGGGGCAATTTTAATTTTTTGCCCATTCAGGAAATGCTCTTTCATATTTGAATGTGATAGGTAAATGGATGGATTGACAAACTGACCAAACAATCATGTGTAAAGGGCGATGGATGAGGAGCAATGATACTGGCCATACAATCATATTCAAGGTATCTCACTTTCCCATAATATTTTCTAGTACTAGGACTTCTACTTGCGCCTTTGAAGCGTACAATAAATGAGTTTTTGCCCCGAGTATCAGCAGAGTACTATTAGACCTGTATATGCTATCGAAATTGATAGCCATAGCATCACTAGATCTTTGTACGTCACTGTGATCGATAGCCAGGTCGTCTTATAGAGATATGTACAAGCATCTAAAAACCCTGAAGTAAATGAGTTTTGATTCCATGAGAAATAAATTATTTTTATCAGTCTAGAAAAACTTACAAAATGTTTATAACAAAGGCAACTCCTCCGTTAAATTCTAAAACTTCTTTATTTGGATTTTTTTTTAAAACATGTTAAAGAATCCTTGGTTTATACCTAATTTTTTTTTTCGTTTTCCATCACGAATTGAATTATTAAAACTGCTAAAGAAACAATTGAAAAAAAAAAACCCTACACCCCCTTACCTCTCCACACAATCCCAAATATACACCCATGCATGACATACGTATATCGGTTGTCATGGCAAGCAAATTCATTGATCTAGTCTTTCTGTCTCCATTTTTTTTCCTCTTTGGCTGCTTATGCAAGGAATGGTAGACCAGTAATATCAAACCTTCTCTGGAATTCAAATATTGTTTTTGTAAAAGGAAAAGTGAAACAATATATTCAACTTTTATCTTCATTTGCCTTTTTTTTAGTAAAATAATTTTTTTCTTAAACTATAAGCAATTTTTGCTACTTACATCTAAAAGGAAACAAATAGATTATTGATTTTTACGTTGTAAAAAAATTGAGTTTTAGTAAATGTGTTTTACAACAAAGAAATCAAATACGATTTTAATGTGTCCACAAAAAATGTATTGATTTACAGTTCTTTTTTTTTTATAAAATGATATCAATATTTGAAAATGTTTTGTAAAATTGATATAACATGGTTAAAACAATATTTGAAAAGAGTAACATTTTGAAATTCGATGGAAAAAAATCGTTTTAAAAAAAAGTATTCGGCTGTTAAAATCGAAATTTGTTTTAACTTATATTTGAATATGATGCATTTTTAAATCTGACAGAAGATATTGTCAAAATCAAATTGGACTAAATTGTTTGAATATTCATAAGCAGAGTTTTCAGATATTTAATTATTAATTAATTATTGGTGTGAAAAATTCTGTTATTTAAATTATTTAAAAACAAATATCTTCATTATTTAAACGTAAACATCTTTGACTGATAAATATATTTCAGTTTAATGAGAGATAAAAAAAAAACGCTAATTTTTATCCGTTGTTTAAAATTTGATGAAGCATATTTGGTAAAAATTTTAGAAAATATTGAAAATACAAACACAAAATCAAAATAAAAGGTTTTTAGTTTAAAATAAACGAAGGATTATCACTTGCATGCAGTAGAATCATGATAGTCACCTTTTGGAAGAATATAGATGTGGGGGATCAATTTAGTTGTAGATTTATAGCAAAACTGATCCCCCTTTTCTATTTTGCACTTACACACGCTAGCTTATAAAGTATGAGGATATTAGTCTGAATTGATTCATAAGCATTGTCATCAAAAATCACCACAGCATAATTGCAGCATCTTCATTTCTCTCATCACATCACACTGTGCAAAGAATTCATTTTTTTCTTCTCCAAATTCTTCTTGCAATTGAGGTCAGAAAATTAAACGATCTGACCTGCGAAATAAAATGTTTTCTTGTTTTCTATGATGTCAAGTTTGTTTAAAGATGTCTTGTAGCTTATAAGAATTGACAAAAACATCCATTCCTATTATTTACACTGATATTGAGTCAAGAAAGTTGATTCCTCTTCAAATTAAAATATAGACGTTGATCTAGATCTTTGCTTAAAAAATGAATTAACAAGAAATACTCTACTTAGAATTAGAACACTACTATAGGATTGAAAATAAAAACAAAAAAAAAAACGGTAACAATAAATATATATTAAATTTCTTCATGTACCTTCATGTTTTTTACAAGAAAATAAAAATAAAATGCACCTGGTGGCTATACTCTAACTCTAAGCATTCTTTTTAAATGTATCATTTACATTACATATTCTTTAATATAAATCTATTCTAATTTTAATCATTTAAATTACCTCCCTTAAATATTAATGAATACAACATTTTGAGGAAGATTTGGTTATTTCTTTATTTTTTATTGAATCTCTTTAATCTATTAATATTGACAAACCTATTGCATATATATATATATATATGTGTGTGTGTGTGTAAAATTAAAAAATGAATAACACCAAACATTAATTTATTAAAAATTGTTTAAACAATAATCATGCAAATTAGATATACAAATAGCTGTGTTTAGATTTTTTCTATTTACTATATATAGTATTTCAAGGGACTACGTTGTATTATTGATTTTAAATGACCTTGAGCTGTTCAGATTGTAATATAAGTTTGATGAAGAAAAATATTTTCACATTTACTCATTTAGATAATTGATGCATGTGAATCTACACTTAGAATCATACCAAAGTCTCGAATGATTTTAGGAAAATGCTAAATTAAATTTGAGATAATTTAGATATTTAATTTCTGTTTGCATCGTTTTAACTGGACTATTTCCCTAACCGATGTATTTGTTAACTATGTTTCAGTAGATATGCACTTTGACATTTTCCAAGTGCATTGCTTATTCATAAGAATGATTTTTCTACCATATATAATATTACTGATTATATATATATATATATATATATATATATATATATATATATATATATTGATGTCTCCTACTTAAATACGATTCACTGGTACTTTTGACGTTTATTTTTAACTTCCTAAAAACTTTGGCACATAACATGAACTACCATATATAATTAAGATTTTTATTATATACACAACGCTCAACCCTGTCTTCTTTGTATTATTGGAACTACTATTCTTATTTTGGTTGATATTTTCAAGTTTTAAGTAATGTAACCTCCAACCTTGTTCCGCTACGTCTTTTCAAATTTGTTAAACTCTGGAATCTATATGGAATTTTGAAATGAACTCTTTATTTAATCCACTGCGATAGATTATTTTCACTTCACGACCCGGTTGTAGTTGTTCCTACTTGAATTATTTTTAGTTATTCTCGTCCCTGTTCAAGATTTGTACCGTTAATCTCTAGAAGATTGTCACATAAAACTGATCGTTAATCAACGTCTTTATCCGATGCATCTAAATAACTAATTAATACTTCAACCATGTCATGGCAGGAAGTCAGGAACAGTCAACCCATATGGATTAAATAAAGAGTTCCATTTGATTTTCCATAAATATTTTTGAGTTCAACATGAAGATTCACAAGCAAAAAAAAAAAGGGTGCACCTGAAAATGGTCGAGGGTTACATTAGCAAAATATGAAAATAACGATCAAGATGATAATAATAGTACGAATGATTAAGTAGGTCGCAGGTTAGATCAGCCAAAATGTGAGAAAAACGTCAAAAATAAAAATAGTACTCCAAACATATATATATATATATATATATATATATATATATATATATATATATATATATATATATATACATACATGAGAGAGGGGAGAAAGATGCAAACTGTCAGCTCAACGATTGAGTATCAGTCTGCCTTGAAGCACGTACCTTTCTAGCCACACTGATGAACTGTAAACAGCAAAACATTATTTTCTATGGATGCTATATATATATATATATATATATATATTAGCAAAAGTTTGAAGCACATTGCATAAATCTCAGCGTGTCTCAAAGGTTCATTCTCTGCGCAACCTCTTTCCTAACCGTCATAAATGACCTTCCAAATAATATCAAAAGATGATTCACTGACATCTATGCGGACGATACAACAATTTACGGTTGCATTTTGTTGCTTAATCTCTCTGACTCTCTTTCGATTTGGAGCACGTGGTAATAACTTTTAACTCTAAAACCAAACCTCTCCTTTCGTCACCGATGTTCGGATCTTAATATTTACCCAGTTAGAACAGATGAGACACTAATACAGGAAGACGGCATTTTCATGAGCGCCTATAACTAATTTACACTTCAGACCAGAAATGGAAAACGTACATCAAATCTGTTGCTAAGATTGCTAGAAAAATTGTTGATTTTTTCTACCTTTCTAGAAAGTACCTCATACCTGAGACAATGAGTTACCTCTATAAGAGCGAAGTACCTCCTAAGGTGGATTACTGCTGTCTTTATGAGGAGGTCCACTGGGAACACTCTTTATTTCTTTGACAAAATCGGGATGGCATTCATTAATCCACCCTTATCCTCAATTAGCCTCGTGGCCTTGATAAGTTTAGATCTATTATATATATATATGTATATATATACACGTTACAATGTATGTTGCATATAGGTTAAAAATAAATGAAATGAAGAACAAAAGTTTTGATGAAAAGAAAGCCCCAAAACATTTAACATACAAATAAAATAAAATCTTGTCGACTTATACTTATAAATTAAAATGATATTGATAAATAGCGGGAGAATATCTGATATATTATAATTATAACAATAAGATTTATAATTTATATGCTTTTATATTGCAAATATAAGAGAGATGCATCTTTTTGAACATAAAAAGACGTTTTCAATATTAGCAAAAGCATAGTATTTTAATTATATATATCTTCATCCACGGACAGACTGTTTCACTGTATCACAACTCTTCAGTGCGGCTAGACAAGTATCCATGAAAAATCATGGAACATACAACCATCTCGTTGATTGTCAGCAATTCTACTTTATATATCTGTATGTGTCCATACACATAAAATAATATTTCACGTTTATATATTTTTCAGCATTTCCTTCAATGCATTGGCAAAATATTGCACAGTGAATAAATAAATAATACAGTTCAGAAAGCCCTCCGCCCCCTGGCCGTAACTCAACGATGGAAAATAAATTGAAAGTAAATATTCCTACATGCGTTTATCCAATAAACCATTTATGCTTTAAAATATAAAGAAGCAACAAATAACTATAACAGCTCAACTCCTTATTAAACAGTAAGCAACTTGTAAAACCACGCGGAAGTAAAACTCCCCGATTAACACCGTTAGACATTTGACTCCCAATTTTAGAAAATTTCCTCAGCTTTCCACATTAAACAGGGCCGACAAGTCAGTTCATGTAAAAAAACAGGCGGATTTTTTTTTTTTTTTTTTTTTTTTTTTTTGCATTTCAACATGATCTCTTTAGAAAAGAATATTCGGCCAGCAAATAAATAAACAGGTCCATGTTAGAGAGATACAAAGGGGCTAAAGATTCGCCTGCAGATATAATCATACATCTTTCCCCTCTTATGTGAATTTTTCCAGATTTGCCTCTAGAGGAGAGGCTTACCAATACCCTAGATATTTTGTTAACTATAATTTTTATAGAAAAATCCTAAACAAACCCATCGATGTAAATCTGGACATCTCAAATGAATGCTTATATGTACAGAGTGTAAATAATAATGCATATTCTGGTCTTGTTTCTCATAACCGAATAATTTCATTGATTTTTTTTCTGACGATAAATATATATATATATATATATATATATATATATATATATATATATATATATTGAATATATGAAAAAAGACTATATTCCAAAATTCATGATACTGACCATCTTATTACTTACTCCTTTAATTCAGTTGACATTTAAAATTCTTGACAGTATCTGTTTCGTAGCGCAATATCAATCACTTGATTATTATATCAATCAGTGAATCTATTATGCCCTTAACTCATCAGAAGAAATAGCAACAGTTAATTCGTTAAAAGGAAATAAAGTGTGATTTGAACTAAAATTGACCAATTCAAATCAATGAATTATTTAATATAAACGTTAGGATCAATCGGTCTTTTTTTAGTTTGGTATGATAGTTTATGATTATTGGTATTATTTTCATGCATACATAAATTAGAATTAATGAATTTACTAATTATTAAATAGAACATTTTGATAGAATATGCATAGATTAATATAGAATATTAGTACGAATAGTTGGGTCTAGTGACTTTATTTTTGAAATTTAAAATGGCGTAATGGAAACATATTAAAGGTATTTGCAGCTTCTCTTCCAATTTTTGGGTTTTAATCATGTCAGAACGCACTTTATTTCCTTTTGACGGATTGATTGTTGCAATTTCTTCTGGTGGGTTAAGGGCATAATAGATTCACTGATTGATGTAATAATTAAGTAATTGATTTTGTGCCACAAAACAGATACTATCAAGAATTTTGCACTAGGAAACAGATACTGTCAAGAATTGTAAATGTCAACTGAATTAAAAGAATAAATAATAAGATGGTCAGCGTCATGAATTTTGGAATATAGTTTTTTGTCATTTATTCACTATATGTTTCTGTAATTACATTGACATTGGTATATATTATAAGAAAATATATTTCTACAGAAATATATTTAGTTATCTTCCACGACCAGAAAATGTATTTCATTCACACTCATAACATTTATAAATTCATATTTAATGGTTTGATTTATGTAAATGGCCAAGCTGATATTATTTCATTAATCATAATGTTTTCCCATTAAAAAAAAATAATAAAATTGCAAAGACAAATTGTTAATGGCATTAAAATACTTTCAAGAGAAAAGCCATCGAAACAAGGGAGGCAACTCACGTGAATTGCATGAAGGTATGAAACTGGTCTGCTAAAGTATCTCTCTCTCCCTCTCTCTGTGCTCTTATGTGTATTCAGTGTAAAGTATTTTTTTATAAGTTTCTTATGTTCAATTTCACCCTTGTAGATTATGTTGCTATTTTTGTAAAGAAAACCTGTATTTATTTTGTTTGTAATGAACTGAGTTTTATTTGCCTGTGCTGATGGCTGTCGATGCTAATTTTTAAGTATGACTAGCGACCAAAACCATAGATTTTGCATTTTTCTTTGTATGCTTCCGTTTTTTTTTTCTTTTTTGTATGTGGCCTGCTCGATCTAAATCTGTTGGTGTAATGAATTCATGTAAGTCTGTGCCAATGTATGTTTATTACTGCTTTTTTTAATAATTTTTTTTTAAAGGATTTGTTTGTATCTAAATAGTATTTTTTCCTTCTAAGCTTTGTTTCTCTTTATAAAGCTAAAAATAAATGTAATAGTATTTCTTTTTTTATAAATGCTTGAATGAAATTATAACATTCTGCTGTTTAATTTTTAGTTTTTCTCCTGCTCCCTTTTTTTATTATTGCTTGCAAGCTGATTTTATTTTCAAACAAATGCCAGTAATTGCAATCTTCCATAAGAAAATTAATTTTTCGAGGTTTCCTAAGCTGAGGTGTCTTTGAAACATTAAGCGGGGGGGGGGGGAACAATGCGTAAATAACTCCGCAGTAAATATTTGCTGCTGCACCACAATGAGTGTGGAAAATTATGAAATCGTACAGGACCTGGAAACTATGTGTAACATGCAAAGATCATATATTATTTACAGATTATAATTTTTTTTTTCTTAATGGCTCAAAGTCACTGGGCGGCCAAAATCACTCCATCTTACGGTAGTTTATCTCGATTATTCACACGAAGTTATCTGCCCTTGGATTTTTCATATAATAAAATTCATATAAAACGAATTTTTTTATATGCAACATTTTATAAGTTATGATTTTTTTTCTTTGTGAAAATGTACAAAATACCTATTACATAAATGCAGCAATTATAAAAAAAATACAATTGATCTGCACTTGTGAAACAAATGTCATTCTTTGGCTATTTATAATTTAAAGAGGGTGACAAAATTAAATTGGTCATAATTATGATCGATTAGTTAAAGTAATGAAAAGGATAAGATCTTAAAAGTATAGGATGAGTATATGTTAGAAGAAAGAGTTTGAATTTTAAATAAGATTTCTGCTATTATAACTATCGAAACTACTTAAGACTATAGTAAAGGTCAGACATCTACAGTTAGTGCAGGCATTGGTGCTGGTATAGGATTAATATTGATCTTAGTATTATATTGGTATAGGGTATATATATATATATATATATATATATATATATATAATATTAATGCAATACTATTATTCTTTTTGATTTAGATATAGTATATTATCGATATTGATATAGGTGTGGCATTGATATAATATTGATAATTGGTATATGTATAGTATTAATAGCGTTATTGATAGAAGTGTAATATTAGTATATCATTGATATTGGCACAGTACTGATATTGATATAGGTATGGTATTGATATAGAATTGATATTGACATTATATCGGTATTGATATAGATATACGTATGGTATTAGTAGTGTTGTTGATAGAGGTATAGTATTGATATTGGTATTTCGAAGTACGTGTAATTAAATTTTTAATACCTGTGACATGATGATACTCCGTCGATTTCGACGTATGAGGTCCGTCACAACAACTAAGTCGTTCAGAAATCCACACAGATTATTTGTTTATAGCAGTGAAGGCTTTGTGCAGAACCAACCACACATTTTTGGTATAACTGCTAATCTCAGTCAGCGCAATGGCTGCCACAAGACAGAACAGAGAGTAAACCTTAGGTTTACACAAGTTTTCCTTCTAGATGCATGGGTCCTGGATATGACCTTAAACTATATCCAGTGGTGAGGCCCCAGCTTGCGAGCTTTGGGGAGTGTGGAGCCACCCTTTAATTGCCATTGCTCCCAGATCCACTCTAACCCGGAGTGGTAATACCTGTTAGGGTCCCAACTATGGATTAAATAGAAACCGACGTGAAAACAACAAATATATTCTATTAAAAAAATTTTCTTCAAAATCTTTGGATTCAGCATTAAATAACCTGAAAAGGGCCGATATGCCGTAAAACAAAAACAACCAACCAACCTAGATGCATGTCTTAACGAATACTGAGGATGCATCTCTCCTAGTGGATTAAACACCTCCCCAGATACCAACCTGGAAATTTTTACGTCCCGGCGCAGTACATATAGCGTCTAGAATTCCCAAATGGTCACCCATGTTGTATTGGCCAGGATCATCACTGCTTAACTGTGATCATTTGGCGAGAACACGTGTGTCAATGGGATTAAGCCGTATATAGCTTATTTTGCCTATTGTTTTGCGTATTATACTTTTAATATAGCTAATTTTTAATACGTAATTTTTAAACACGAAAACAATGTAAATTGTCTGCCGATTAGGAGATGCAATATTTGATTTGAGAAGAATTGAGAATTATTTCAAATTTCATGCGCACACATATAAAATAAGACAAAGACAAACTTTGTATTTGTTTTTCGGATTTAGTAGACTTTTATCTTGTAGCTTTTTTTTTACAAAGGATCACCACTTATCAAGGCCCAGAGTCCACTCGAGGATAGGGATTAAAGAGTGTACAGTGGTCAAAAGGACAATATCATAGTAATCGTTAGAAGTGTAAATTTGGTAAATAGGATTACTTAAAGGGAACGGGTAATAAAGAACTTGTTTACATTGGACTTGAAGACGGCCATGTTGTAGTGAGCTGGAAAGCAGGTAAACGGAAAAGAGTTCCACAGATGTGCAGTTCTTAGAAAGAAGTTTTCCCAATTGAGAGCAGAATGCTGAAGTAACAGGGGAATTTTATGAATGAAATTTACTATAAAAAATCGCCGGGTCTCCTACTTTAAACTGACCTTGTGTCATATCTTGTAGGGAAGTTGGTAAATGCGAATAAATAAAATTATTTCACTGAGAAAAAAAATCCCAGTAAGGAAAAACATAAAGGCGTTATTCTTTGTACGAAAGAAATTTTTTTTATTATACCGAAATATTTTGCGACCATATATTTTTTCAAATTTTATGCGAAAGACTTGTTATATTTTCAATGTAAAAACGTAAAATACAAACATCAATAGGTGCAGTCTGCCATGACAGAAAAAAATAAATTTGTTAAACGAGAAATATTTTCCAATGTTTAGAAAATTCTTTTGTTGCTAAAACAATTGTTTTCTTATTTCTTTTTAATTTTTATCTACTTTAATGTTCATCATTTTATAAATATGCTATTGTTTTTTTTTTGTTTCTTTTTGTATTTCGTGGATAGTTTCTTTAGACACAAAATCTGCTTCAAAACAAATAACTTTTCTTAATTACTAAGTTGTAGTTTTTCTCTACCCTGCAACCTCTCTCCCACAGAAGATACGTTGCGAGCCTGTCCTTGTTTTATCGTTATTTCCATGGCAGATGCTCGTCTGAACTCCAATCTCTGGTCCCCCCTCGCCAATCTTTCACGAAAAACACCTAGCTGAATCCACTGTGAAAAATTTCCCTCACTCTATATCTGTGCCTAAATCAAAACGCAGATTCCATGAACAAAGCTTCTTTCTTAGAACTGCACGCCTGTGGAACTCTGTTCCGTCTGCCTGCTTCTCTCCGGACTACAACTTGGTTGTCTTCAAGTCCAATGTTAACAAATTCCTAATGAACCGCCCCCTTAAGTAAACATATCAGCAAATCTCCTCACTAACGTAATGTACTTGCAATAACCCTTATCCCTGAGTGGCTTCCGGGCCTTGATAAGTGGTGATCACTGTGTAAACAAAAAAAAAGTAAACTGTTTTAACAATTATGTAAACAATTTTAAAGTCAAATCTACTGTTTTTTGTTACCCTTTGTTTTTATTGGGTATGAGACATCCAGTAGAAAATATTCAAGGATTATTTTAAAGACCAAATTGAGAGACCGTTTTGTAAGTTATTTCTCATGATCCCACTGGTTTACATGATTACTGGAATGTGTGAAATCTTCCTACAATTCCAATTTCTTTGTATATTTGTACATAAGAACTTGGTATTTAGTTCTCTTCTCCCTCTCAACTCTGTTTAAGACTCTTTAGGGAAACTGACTCCAACTAAAGCTGCTACTCTCCCCCTCTTCTCCCATATCACTCTGTCTGTTTTAACAGCTGTGGTTTCTAAATATGTAGCTGTAGGCTCTTCAGAATATTCGTCGACGTTTCTAGACATTCCGTCCAAATACGGTTTCTCGGTTTTTATGTTAATTTTTTCATTTATGACGCAAATGAGAGTTTGATATTTTTTCCTAATAAGACTAACGTTTTCATATGAGTAAGAATTTCTGAACATTAACCATTTTGGCACTAAAGAATCTTTCAAATTCAACAAAAGTTGCCAAAACACTGTGATTAAATTCACTTAAGACTTTTCAATTTCTTATATCTATCTATCTATATATATATATATATATATATATATATATATATATATATATATATATACTAGTGAGGGTACTCGGCGTTGCTCGGGTGGGGAGAGGTGGTGTAGTAAGGAACCTCGAGAGGTGTAAAAAAAAAAGTGATTAGTGGTGGGGGTGGGGGAATCAAAACAACAATAGGCAGCCCGGGTGGAGAGCGGCGTTAAAAAAAGTGTTAGTAGGCAGGCAGGCTCGAGCCTGTAACGCGAAGGAGAAAAAGAAGGTCAAAAAATAGTAACATCTTAGCCGATGCTTCCATGGCGAAACAGGAAGTTGCCAGCATTGGAATTAAGGCTAGTCAATCCAATGGAGATGGTGACTTCTGAAAATGTCGACGAAAAAAGCGATCCCCCTTGTACAAAATTGCCCAATTGAAGGTGAAGAAATTAACGTTTTTGGCCAATTTATTTTTATATTTATCGCCCAAAAGACCAAGACTTAAACCGATACCAGTTTTGTCACAGTCCGACTCGTCTGTTGGAAATTTTAGTGAGACAGACAAACATACATACATACACACTCTAGCAGACAGGTGAGATTTATATCTATATTCCCTTTTTCTGTATGTCTACAAAAGGCTTTTTTCAGAGAAGCAGTCGGTCGGTTCACAACTTTTTAAAACTTTTTATATCACATATAAATCGTAATATCTCAGAGTTAACAAGAAAGCTCGCCTGTCTATTTAATTTGCTCGATTTCGGGAAGATAAATATTCAACATTTGTCACTCGCCGCATGTGGGTTAGTCTTTTTCCTATAACATATTGGGAAGCGTTCCCGCAGTAAATGAAATATTATCCCGCAGTCAAACTTGACCTCATTAACTCATTAAAACGGGCACCTGCCAAATCCAAGTAATTAAATAAATTCAAACGTGTTTCCGTTAGCATCTCGTGGTGGGGCAATGGTTAACGTCACACGTTTTTTTTTCACATTTTAATTTACAACTTCCCCTCAACGGTTCCGGTTCGATCCTTACCTAACAAAACATTTTTTTAAACCCCCCCCCATCCCCGAAGTTTCCACACACACCTCCAAACACCCGGGAAACGCCGGGTACCCCTCGCTAGTAATAGATAAAAACAATAATTATTATTTTTACCTACAGACACTAGTGCTCCATGTTTATGCAATCATCAGTGGAGAGGTGACAATTCCTGCCGGACATGAGATTCGAACCCATGCACTAAGCGACCTTTTGGTCCATTTGCTGCGCCTTTACCTCAGGGTCACCAAACAATTGCCACGAGAATGAAGGGAATTAGGAATATTAAACACCAAATTCAGGCGAATACATTAGAATATCTAGAGTGTTCGCACAAGCGGAAATCCTGAACATGGCATAAACGCTAGTGGACTGCCTTTTAATTATTATTCTGCAGATAGTACCTAATATTCTTAAAGGGACTTTATATTTATGATTAAACAGTAATTAGTCTTTATACCTACAGACACTAGTGTTTCATGTTTAGGCAATACTCCTTTTCACCATAAACAAGGCACATTGTCATTTGGACGTAAACGGCTAACTATTTGATATAATGTCTACAGGAAGTTGAGCAACGAGATGTCTGTTCGCATTAAATTTAAACTTTCTTACAGTCAGGGAAGGAGGGAGAGAATTTCAAAATTTAGCCTTCCAAGGGAAGAAACTACTAGAGAAGAAAGCTTTTCAACATCTAGGGACCTCAAGGGTAAAGCATTGAGATTTTGTCACTTATCAAGTCCGTTAAGGAATCATGATAGGTATGAGTCCACCAGAAGGGGCATGAATTCATGAAAAAATATATAATGAATATGGCGGTTCCAAAAACGCTTCTTTTTACTGGAATCTTGAAAATACATTAAATTTTTATAAAAATATATTTTATATAAATTCTTTCTACTAAAAAGCCTATATTTATCGCGTTTTATTTTTGATTGTGTTTTAAGGCATATCAAACTATTTGGGAGTTCATTAATAATGCTATGTTTTTGTTTTAAATAAGGATCGATAATTAGGATTATTTAAACTAGCGGGACCTATGGAAATTCCACAGTGGCATCTTTCATATGTAATATATTGCTGCTGGCCATTCTGTGGACGTTCAGCATGAAGGGAGACCACACGATATTATTATAGCCCTTTTGTTAGAACTGCAAAAGTATTTATCATAGTAATCTGATTGATGCAGTGTCAGAATATATCTGGTTATTACGGATTATGTCCAATATCCTTATAGGGGTCTGTGACGTTTTTCCATTGTATAGGGGTCCGGCACGAACAGAAACCCCACAATGTCATTATCCATCTTTAGACACAACAAATCCTAGCCAGAAATCAAGAAAGTATATTTTAGTTTCACATACGGCCCAAAGGTGACATCATCTTGTTATTTAAAATATTGCTTTTTTACAACACGAGTATAAATTATCACTTTATGACAATTTATACTCGTGTCATTCGGTTTAAAATCGTTTCAGGATATGAGCATAGTAAATAAAAAAATGCAGATATTTTACCATAAATTAAACAAACCCTTATCTTCAGAATTTAGATGTAAACACAAAAAAAAATCGTCAAGTTGAGAGTTAAGTTTAATCAAGACCGGATGGCTTGGTTTATCATATAAATTATTCTAAAACTAGCTCACCCACGTCCCGGCATTGCCCGGGAAATTAGATTTATTTAAGAAATTCCATTTGATCAATATTTATTAACTGATATAAAAAGAGACCCGGTTTTCCGGTTTATTACTAAAGAACTGAAGAAGTTTTTTTTTTAAATTGTATAATAGAAATAATTGGGGGCGGGGATAAGGTGTAATTACCAAAATAATGTACTCTCCTTTTTTTATGCTAACTATTGAGATTGTTTTTTGCAATTGAAATCGATCACTCCAAAAATCATTTTGATCTATATAAATTTAATACATATCATCGCCAGGTTGAAACATATTGCCGGGTGCAGGGTTTAGTCACATACTATTTAAGATACACTGAATATCCTAACTCTTTATCATGTTACCATTTTCCTGAAAGTGGACCACATATAAGATTTATGTAAGCATAGAACAAATTCATCTTCATCTATGAAAATCAAACAGTCAATAGGAAATAACTCTCATAACTGCAATAAAACAAAAGCTTACTTCCGTTTATAAATGCAAGTGATACCGGGTTAAGCAAATACATAAAAATAAATTAAATCAACTTTTAAGTAATATTTCTAAATAGAACAATTCTTTTTCTAATAATCATTAATAACATAGAACTAATTATTACATAAGATTTTTCTTTAATGTAGATCTCTTTTGGATACATGGTATGTATAGGAAGGATGATGGAACAAAAGTGTGTAAAAGTTCGTTTTCAGTATGAAAATTAGTTTGTGAAACAGTGCATTTTTTTGTATATATTAATCAAATTGTAAGCAACCAGACAGACAGACATACGACTTTTTTTATAATATATATTATTATTTTATGTATGTACATAAAATTTTATGTAAAAATTTTCAGTGTTTACTTCGACAGTGCTCGATACGTAAATAGAGCTAGGTAGTAAGTTTGGAAAAAATATATATGGCAATTAAGCTACACAAAATTTTCCACATGTCATCCTAGTGAGGATTCAGCACGTGGATGAAACGCAGAAAATCCTTTGTGGCTTTATTGCATGCGCAGATCATCATATAATGATTAGATCACTCTTCCAGACGTTAAAAGTATTTAAAAATAAATGTTTAAATTTCAACTGTATTCCTCGTGGTTAACGGTGGCTGAATGGATTTGGTCCTTGCTAATGGAGTCAGAGATGGCTTCGTTGCCGGGTTCGAATCTATCGACTGGTGTTAATCTTGACATGAAAGGATGAAACACTAGTGTCTTTAGGTATTTAATAATCATTATAGTAAATAATTATATATATATATATATATATATATATATATATATATATATATATATATATATATATATCGCCCCTTCCTATGGAACATCGCTTTAGTTAGCAGTTTCCTGTGTTGAAAGTCTAATGAATAATTTTCAGGATGACAGCCAAAGAGGGGGGAAGGCTTCGCCTAAATGCATATTCTTGTTTCAGATAGCCACAGGCTCTGTTAATCCTATTGTCTCTAGCAGAAATGTGCAAGCAACAATGCGACCACCCGGCTATCATTACAAAATAGAAAATACTTGAGAGAAAGAGAGAGAGGGTGGAAAAAGAAAGAGAGAAGTGTGACGAGTTTTGTGTCGCTTTCTAAACATGAGAAATGCTTTGAAACGAAATAATTACGACTTGCGTTCCAACAGATTTCTCATCACTCTTTCTTACAGCGTTCCGTTATCACGCGTCTTTGACGGCGCAACGGGTACCTAGAAAGGAATACAGAATAGCAAGTCATTATCAGTGCATATTTGTTAGCTGGGATTTGCATTATTCTTCCAACCACTTCATTCTCAGCTTGTCTGCCTGAACATATGGTTTGAACAATACCCTATTTACTTGCATCCACACGAGGTTACGGTTAGACACAAAGCTTTTTTATTTATTGTAGGGAAAATTTAGCTCCCCAACAAGGACCACTCCAGATAAAAATTTCCTCAGTCTATGACGATTTCTCATTCACCGATTGAGAACAGATGTAGATTAGCATCAGAATAGATACTGCGTTTTAATTTTTTTGCTATAAAGTAAAAGATAAAATTTAATAAATTAGACAAAAGGCCATCAGAACGGTGGCATAGTGTGAATCGTTAGTCATCCACGTTCTATCCTACTTTATATATGCTACTCGTAGTTGGAGTCATTGCTGTTACCACAATACCACATTTACTCTGTTCTAAGAAGCACAACACTAAATTTATTCTGGGTTAAAAATGGTTATCATGCTTTTTACTAGAATCATATCTGTTAGCACAGTATCGCATTTACTCGAAAAGTCATCATACTTACAAAATACCCATAATTGTTTTTAACTTTTAAAATGTTATCTCCTATAATATACTCAAAAACATGCGCTTTTCTTTTTTTTTTTTTTTTTCTTGTAAAGTATGCATTACTTCTAGCTAGTCTAAAGTTAATACATAACCCTACAGGTATTACTTCTTTACCAGATTTTTAAACGAGTTAAAAATAACCAGACTTTTTCAATTTGATAAAAGTTCCATTATAGCATATTTATTATGGGGTGGAGCTGGAACGGTCGAACATCCCAGCTCGACCTAGATAAAGGCAAAACGTATCCATGCATTAACATGGGAGGGAAGACTATCTTCAAGTACTATCCTAAGCCGGGAATGGGACAACGGATTTATATTAAGTAGATATTAATGAGTCCTTCTCACCTTTTTGTTTTTTTGTTATATTTTTTATTTTATTTTATTTTATTTTATTTTATTTTATTCTCAATGGAGAGTAGATAATGCATGTGGATGTGTTATCGGAAGCTGCAGTAACTGTCGCTTCTCCTTTTTGTCCTTCAGTCCTCATTTTCAATTAATAATTTTTCTGACAAAGGGTGAAGAAAAAGCTGCTTTCCAGGTCGGTAGTACTTTGTAAAAGTGGCCTGAGATGTCGGAAAATTCCTGTTTCTATGTCTATCCTTGTGGTCATGTCACTAGTAAGGGTGCTGGAGGTAAACATTTCATCTGGGCTGACGTTACCCGCCTGATAGTCAGGAACTGAACCTTGGATTAACCACTAAGGAGGCTGTCCTATCGGCAGGTGGAAAGTACCGGGGCTACTGTATTGCCATTTGGTGAATGGATTCTGAACCATGCAGTAGTTTCTGGTAGGGCCTCTCGATGCCATACTAGTGGGTAATTGTTACGGCTTTACCTTATCAGGTGCTCCAAAAAAAAAATTTCTTGTCTTTTTCTCTCTTATTTTCCCTCTCTGTCCTGCTCCAACCAAGTCTCCCGACCTGCTCCACAAACCCCAAAGCCTCAACAATCATGACAAATCTCCAAAACAAAAACACAAATAAACCTAGAACCCCATCCTCCAACGTAGACCCCTACTACCAGGTCTCCTTCTCCAACAACAGCGGTCTACATTCCAACCTTTCAGAGGTTGCAACACAATTACAGGAGACGAAACCGGACATTATCTTTCTAAGTGAAACTGGCATAGGGCCAACCACTTCTCTAGACAAATTCATAATTAAAGGATACTTTAACTTAACATCTAAATCGTACCTCCAAGATCACCATGGGCATGGAATATGTGCCTACATCAAAGATGGCGTTCCACGTGGTAGGGATATCTCCAGAGAAGACCCTAATTTGCCTTATATGTGCTTCTGGGTTGCACTAGCTTACACCACTGCATTTAAATTTGTCCTCTATCGTGCCCACAACAGTGGGGTTACTATCTTTAAGAGCATATCTGAGAAAATTTACCACATCCTGTCTGCTCATCCTTCGGCTAACATTCACATTTGCGGTGACTTCAATGTCCATAATGTGGAATTGCTGACCCACTCAAATAAAACCGATGACGAGGGGAGGTTTTGTCATGATTTTGCCATTGCCTATGACCTCACTCAGATTGTTCATGAACCCACCCGTATGCCCGATATTACCGGTCAATATGAAAGCCTTCACAACTTCCTCTGAGTTGTGTTCATGTTCCGTTCTATCTCCTCTAGGATCCTCTGACCACTCTGTTGTAGCAATTAAGATAAAAATGAAATGTAATAAGTCTTCAGACGTACCTCTCAACTGTACTGTATATCGATACTCTATGGCTGACTGGCATAGCTTCCGTACATTCATATCTGACCTACCTCTGCATTCCATGTTTAAAAAGGATGTGTCCTCTATAATATCAGACCTGACCGAATGGTTAATTGTAGGCATAGACCGATTGATACCGTCCAAAAAATTCCAACAAAAACCTAACAGCCAGCCATGGTTCTCCCCTGAATGTGCTGCTGTCATCGCGCACAGAAATCACTTTTTCCATAGCTACCAACGTAATAGATGTACTGAGACCAAAGCTGCTTTTAGGACTGCCAGCAACCACTGTAAAAGAGTAATAAAATATGCAAGAGAGCTATATGCTCAGTCTGTTAAATCCAAAGTAGCTGAGCAGCAGCATGGTTCCCACCAGTTTTGGCAAATAGCAAACAGGATCTTGAACAGAAGTGTGCGTTCTATCCCAACTATCATCAATGGACCTGAGGTCATCTCTTCAGCATCAGACAAGGCCAGACTATTTGCCAAGAACCTTGCAGCTAATTCTACCCTATGCAACAATGGCCATCAACTCTCTGTATTTCCTCCTATAACAGACAACACACTAGGCAACGTACAAATATCTGTGCATGAGGTCGCCAAGCTAATCAAGAACCTTGATTCCAGTAAAGCAACTGGCCCTGACTGCATTCCAGTTATAGTGCTGAAAAAGCTCCAACCAGAACTTCCCCCATACTTGCAAAACTGTTTAAGCGTTGCCTTAAGGAGAAGTGCTTTCCAGCACCCTGGAAAACCTCATCAGTATGCCCTGTATTTAAGAATTCAGGTGATAAGTCATCTCCCTCTCAATACAGACCAATAAGTCTCCTGTGTGTCATGAGTAAGTTGTTGGAATCCATATTAAATAAAGAAGTAGTCAACCACCTCAACAGAAATAACCTTCTTAGTGACATGCAATATGGTTTCCGCTCTGCAAGATCTACTGCAGATGTGCTAACGGTTATATCACATAAGATTAGTGAATCTCTTGATAAAGGCTTCCTTTCCAGGGCAATTGCTCTTGACATATCAAAGGCCTTCGATAAGGTATGGCATAAGGGCCTACTTCACAAGATTTCCTGCTACGGTATTACTGGAAATGTTTTCTCAATCATTAAATCATTTCTCTCTGATAGGTTCATAAGAGTAGTGGTTGATGAGCAGAAATCAGAGGCCCACAGTATTAATGCTGGAGTCCCCCAGGGGTCCATCCTAGGCCCAACTCTCTTCCTGATCTACATCAATGATCTCCCAGAACACATACTTAAATCATTCATTGACATCTATGTTGATGACACGACCATCTATGGCAACATATCAAAGGGCGTAAAGTTCTCTCTCTCTCTCCTCTGATCTTGAGCGCGTGGTACAATGGGGGAAGAGGTGGCTGGTCACTTTTAATGCATCCAAAACCAAGCTTCTATTTTTACATCATCAACGCTCTGATCCCCATCTGCCATCAATTGAAATGGATGGCTCTCATCTTGGGGAGGCTCCATGTTTTGACAAGCTTCTGGGTTTGACCTTTACTCCTGATTTGAAATGGAACATGTACATCAAATCTGTTGCCAGGAACGCTGAGAAAATGACGGGATCCTTCTACTGCTCCAGAAGATATCTCACTACTGATGCAATTTCTCTATCTGTATAAAAAGCCAAGTACGTCCAAGGATGGAGTACTGCTGCCATATCTGGGCAGGAGCTGCTAAAAACAGCCTATCCTGCCTTGACAGAGTACAAAATAGACTTCGTGGTTTGGTTGGGATGCCCTTTTCTCTTCCCTGCAACCTCTCTACCACAGAAGAGACGTTGTAAGCCTGTATTTGTTTTATCGTTATTTCCATGGCAAGTGCTCGTCTGAGCTCCAATCTCTCGTCCCCCCTCGCCAATCTTTCACGAAAAACACCCGTCTGGCTGAAACTACTGTCATTAATTTTCCCCACTCTTTATCTGTTCCTAAATCCAAACGTAGATTCCATGAGCACAGCTTCTTTCTCAGAAGTGCACGTTTGTGGAACTCTCTTCCGTTCGCCTGTTTCCCACCTGACTACAACTTGGATGTCTTCAAATCCAACATAAACAAACTCCTGACAAGCCGCCCTCTTAAGTAAGACACTCTATCAAATCTCCAATACTTATTATTACTACAATACTATCACATTGATTACTGTACCCGCAATAACCCTTATCCCAGAGTGGCCTCCGGGCCTCGATAAATGGTGACCCTCATGCAAAAAAAAATTTTTTTTTAAATATATAAATCTCACCTGTTTGTTTAAATGTATGTATATATGTATGTCTGCCTAAAACTTTCAACAGAGACGACGGAATTTCATAAGATCGGTAGCGTTTTGAAGCTCGCCCTTTCGGACGACAAATATAAAAAAAATGGCTAAAAACATTAATTCCTCCACCCTCAACTGGGTACTTTTCTACAGGAAGGGGTCGCTTTTTTCGCAGATATTTTAAAATGTCATCCCCTCTTTTCGATTGACTAGTCTTAATTTGAACCTTTGTCTCTTCTGGTTTGTCGATGGACACAACAGCAAAGACGGCACGTTTTTTGGGTGGGGGGTTTCACGTTCTTTTCCTCCTTTGTGGTACGGGTTCGAGCCTGCCTGCTAACTACAATTTTTTTAATTTTTTTGCTCAACACACACCTCCAAATACCCGGGCAACGCCAGGCACCGAGGCCAGTTTTTCATAAATTATAGTTATATACTAACAGGGCCCGTTCGTTAAAATGAATTCTGTTATTCAAAATGTATAATTATCAAGCAGCTAGAATTACAAAAATAATAATCTTAGAATAATGGAATCTGCCTGTGTGTTTACAGTCTCTCGACTGTATGAAACAGTCTCTCGACTGTATAAACTAATGACCCAATGTTTGTGGGTGGCATGCTAGTAGATATTTTATAAGAAGAAAATATGATTGCTGCTCTCTATTTTGATGACGTGTTTTAGGAGAGGAAAAAATCTAAGAATAAATGTAATCATTTTTATCATTGAAAGTGTTGGACCCATTTTCGTGAAATATACTGTAGGAAGTGATATGGGTATTAAATAGAAAAGGGTGTTGATTTTTTTTTTTTTTTTTACAAGGGAGTCACCAATTATCCAGGCCCAAAAGACACTCGAGGATAAGGGTTAATGAGTGTAGGGTAGTCACTGAGACAACAGCATAGTAATCGTTAGTGATGTAGACATTGACTATTTACAGGGACGGCTCAATAAGAATTTGTCTACATTGGACTTGAAGAGGACCATGTTGTAATCAGCTGGAAAGCAGGATAGTGGAACAGAATTTTACAGCCGGCCAAGTGCTAGGAAAGAAGCTTTGTTCATAGAATTTGTATTTAGATTTCGGCACAGATAGAGAATGGTGGAAATTAATGACAGACTTTTGAAAGGAAGAATCGAAATAGAAGAATTGGTAAAAGCAATTTCATCTCAGCTAAAGGCCAAAGGAAACCTAAGCTTGAACTATGTTTAAATCTCTTAGGTTACTCTGCATTTGTTTGATGTCTGTATTTCCCTTGATATCACCAATAACTATACCGAAAGTTGTTTTCAATCGACCTATAGGTTTGTAACAGGTTGATGTCATTTTTTTTTGTGCTATTTTGACATTTCGTGTTTTTAATGCTTTTTACATCCTACAAACATTTAATGTTTCCATGTTAAGAATCTTTGACTTGGGTTGATGACGTTTTACATTTTTTCAGGAGGAGCAAGCTATTAAGTCTGTTCGTGTCAGATTAGACGTTGTTTCAATTGTAAGTTAATTTTTCATGCGTATTCATTATTTTTGCGAACTGTTATCCTCATCTTCATAGTTGTTGTTGTTCCACCACATTTCGGCCAATTCATCCTCCGGCTTTCTTCTTCAGGTGATTAACTGCGACGAGATAGGAATACTGAGTCTTGTAACTTATCCCCAGTTATGACTGCCTTCCATAATTGTTGTCTCGCCACGTTTTGGCCAACTAATCCTCTGGTCTACCTGTATAAGAGTGAAACCGTTATCTTCAGACAATACTCATCTGGAACTGTAGAGACTCAACGCCTATATCCACTGCATTACGTGGTGCAACAGCAACAACAACAATAACAACAACAACAACGAAGATGAGGATAACCGTCCGCAAAATGAATGAATGCACAAATGATCAAGTCTCATCTCAAAGGATTTCAAAAATTAAAAAAGCAAAAAAATGATATTTTCATGTTATCTTTATCCATATAAAGTAAAGTTGTCTGTGTGTCTGTGTGTCTGTCAGGCACCACAATTAAAAAGTTGATCTACGAGTCAAACCAACCACAAATTTTCAATTTAAATCCAATTTTTACGGTACCTTTTGTTTATTAAATAGGTGAAAGTAGGGAATAGTTACAAAACGACCTCCCTTACTAATATTAAGAAGGGGATTACATTATTATTTCAGTACGGTCCGTATTCTGTACTTGTACGAGGGCACGAACTGGTAAAGCTGAAAATGTTACTTTTTATGAATATTTTTTTTTCATTTTTTTAATATATTTTTTAAAAATTTTTTCCCCTTTATTTCATTTTTTTTTAGCAATCTCCATTGTATTCATCATCTTATTTTAAAATTCCATCAAGGCACGATCAAAAAATCTATTCAAGTTTAAAATTTCTATGTGATCTCTCATGTGGTCATGTTGTGTACATATTATTTGCTCAGCTGGGCGCATTAATAATTAAATAAAATAAACCATCAAAAGCTATAATGCATGTTCCTCACTGTTTAACACTGTTATGACGAATGACTATAACCAGCTGCTTTCTTTTAACCTCTATAGGATTGGGGTTTTTTTTTTCCTCCCCTGTAGTCATCTATATTAGCATCATAGGTTATCGAACGCGGATTTGGTCCCCCATTGCCATGAAATTAAGGGAGATTTTAACATTAATGAAATTTAAATTTTAATACAGACGATCAAATAACAGGAAGTTACGATCTCGCACGCAAGACCAGCTGACTGACTTCTTCAATTTCCCAGAGAGTGCCCAACCTAAGAAATGCAATATTTCTTAAAGGGGCGAAAATGATTAAAAATTATAAATACTTATTTTCATACCTACGAGCACTAGGGTTTCATGCTTACGCAACCATCAATGCATCAATGCAGGAGATGATAATCAGCACTGGTCGAAGGATTCAAAACCTGCAATGACGCCATCTTTGGCTTTATTAGCAAGGAACATACCCCAGGGCCAAATATACTGATACACATAATCTAATAATTAGTATTCAGTTCAATCATAGTTTTTCTTATATTTTGTTTATTATATGACCCACTGCACTTTCTTTGCTTTCAGACGAAATATCCTTGATTATTTCTAAATATAATTTGTACAGAAAACCTTAAAAATCAAATGTTGCAATAAAAACAAAAGAATGAAGATACAACAGTAAAAATAGTGGAAATAATTATTTCCCCAAGACTCAAACAATAAAGTGTGTCTAAAGATGCAATCCAAACAATAGCAAATGTACGAATAATGCTTTGGACAATAATGAAGAGAAAAGAAAACACTTGTCAGAAAAAAAAAGATGGAATTAAGATAGTAATTCTACTCAGAACTTCAGAGAACAATCAGCAGAATTAAATTTTACAATCAATGAAATAATCCCACATTTTTTTTTATTCTATTGAAATAAATTAATTAAATATTTACACACAACTTGAATTTAATTCATTTAATCTTCAATTCCTTTTTATACGTCCTTTTATTTCGACAAAGGATGATGCTGGTCTGTCACACCTAAGATTGAAATAGAATTATCATTGTTCAATGTAAAGACCAAATAAACGTTTCTTATATAAGATGCGTCCAAGCATCTCTATAAGAAGCTACGCCGGTCAGTCTGTCATGCTTCAATGTTGAAATCTCAACTTTATTCGTCTATTACTCTTGAAAGAGAGTCTGAATATCAAGTTTGAAATAGAATTTTGTTGGTCTATCATGTTTAAGTTTGAAATAGAATTCTCATTGATTTAATTTGTGAACGTTTGAAATAACATTTATGTTTATTTGCCGAAGTTTGAAATAGAATTTTCTTTTGACTATTTATTTTATATTTATCAAACACCTATCTTCTATCTATATATCTTAAATTACTCACGCTTCCTGACAATTTCCGAAAATTAACAGTCACTTTATTCGATTTAAGCATTTCTTATATTAATACCGCCATGCATGACTCTCACCTAAGTTTCATAATTACTTGGGGGGCACTTTAATTCACTAAAAATATATCCTCCCAGTTCCTATCAATCACCGGGAATTAATCCTTCTTCATTACCTGTCTTTACCCTAGTCTGTCATCATTTAATTTTCATACCTTTCACCAAATGGTACTTCCCTTAAGACATACGCACCACTCCCTCCAGCTTCTAAACTTATACGTTGTTATGATTGGCTGGCTACTGATCCATTCAAGGAATATAAAAATACATTTTACAAATACTAAAAAAATATCGCTTCTCTCACTTTTGCATATTAAAAAGAAAGTTTTCGATAATGAAGCATGATTTTTTTTGTTACCTAAACGTTTACTTTTTACAGAAATTTTAATTTTAACACACAATTCGCATTCACATTCGTCCCCTCCCCCGTAAAAAGAAATGAGCACAAATTCAGAAACTAAATTACGCTATGATATTTAACCGAGCTTTTTGTTTTCTATCTGTGTTAATTATTTTTCACCGTTAAGTCTGTAACGTTTTAGGCCTGTCATACCTAAGTTTAAAATATATTTTTGATCAAATTGAATTGATGTTAACTTTAGAATACACCCAAAAGTTTCTATAAAACGTTCTTCCTATTAGTCGTAACTTTTAATAAAAGTATTTCAAAGAGTTAATTCGTAGAACGAGGGGGACTTAGTGCTCGTCCTTTTTGTCAGGACCTTAAATAACGTGTAGCTTAGCTGAATTTCTGGCAGCAACTAATCCTAATTTCAATCGTCAGATCGTTTTGACATCACATGGTTAAGTTAACCAATCAACTGTCTACTTTTCATATGGGGTTCTACCTAATTGCATGTCTGACCAGTATATAACGTCCCTATTTACTTAGCTCCTACACAAATTAGACACTAGGGTCTGATTTTAAAATGGAGAAAATCCCTCTCTCCCAAAAGAAAGCATTCTTGATTGGATCAAAAGTAAAAATTTCACCATATAAAAAGATTATTCTTTCTCTGACAAAGGACAGAAAACATGTAGTGTGGTATCTCTTATGGTGTCAGCTGATATACTTATTTTATAAACTACAAAACTCATTTAGACAAATACATTTTTACAAGAGGAGTCACCACTTATGAAGGCCCGAAGGCCATTCAAGGATAAGGGTTATTGAGTTTACAATGGTCATCAGGAAAACCGTATAGTAATCATTAGTGATGGAAATTGGTAATAGTTTGAATATGTAAGCGGATGGCTCAGCAAAACTTGTTTATATTGAAGGCGACTATGTTGTAGTCAGCTAGGAACCAGGCAAGTGAATCAGAGTTCCACATGCGACTAGTTCTAGGAAAGAACTTGTGTTCATAGAATTTGTGTTTAGATTTGGGCATAGATAAGGAGTGAGGGAAATTGTTGCTAGTGGTTGTAGCTAATTGTGTGTTATCTAACACATTATGAGCAGCAAGTAATAATAGTTATTGCTTCTAGAATCATGATGTGTACTTCTGTGACATAATTATGATTTATTATTGTTAATTATACCACTGCTTTTGTTTTGATTATTAACGGCCTGTAAGGTTACAACATTGGATATGAGGGATTCGAGGTTTACATTGCCACAACAGTATCAGGATAGATACCACACCTTGATCTCAGACTGTCAACAAGTATGCAATGTATTAAAATGTGTGGGTGTGTGTTCCGGCATTCACTTGATATTACTAAATCTGGTTTCATACATAACATTGATCAAATCTTATCAAGAATTTCATGAGAAGGGTGTGTCAGTGTTCAAAAGTGGGATTCAGTTACATTTGCAAACCTCCTTGTTTGAAACTTATTATTGATCTCATGGACGAGAATATTTGTTTTGAAGTTTTCCAACATTAGTCAGGGCTTCTTTTGTAGAACACAATGACATTTGAAAAATTTGTAGGCATGTGTATAAGTAATTAGCGAATGGTTTGCCACAAGAGTGACCACGGATGCAGAAGTCATCTCCTCTTAGAAGCCGAAGCAGATGTAGTTCTTCATTTGTGAGCATTAGATTTGTTGGAGTGCTGAACAATCACTTTCACACATTTCTCCGTTTACTGTTTACCAATACTGTAATGTTAACATGTGCTAGTTTGTGCATCAGTTGTAAAGTATTAACCCACGCCATAACAAGCCTTTTTGTGAACGCTCTTCTCTAACACTGCTGAGACCTAGTAAAAGTAAATTCCTCAGCATGGTACAACTCTGTTGAGCGACATTATTCTATTATTGCCATTGCTTTGCCCAATTCTTTCTTCGATTGCTTATATTTTATTTTAATTTTTCTAATGGAAATAGCTCCAAATAAGGCATGAAGCCACTTGATCTAAGGGATTAAAAAATACCACTTCATGATAAAAAAGAAACTAGAGATATATAGATAGGATGTGTAATTTATAGCTGTGAGCATTAATCCTAGGCAGGTTAAAGCAGCTTCCCTCAAAGGAGGAAGTGTCTAGGGAATATCAAATTCACAAGCGGTCATCAGTCGCATGAGTATCCCGGTTAGACAAGACGATGACATTATGTTTTTGCAGTTCTTGCAAGAGAGGAGGCGATGCCCACCAACATACCAAATGATCGCCTATCTGCTACTCACCGGGTTCAATGTTGCTTAACTTCCATGATCTAATGAGAACCAGTGTGTCAACGTGATTATGCTATATAAAGGATTGTGTAATCGTTGTTATCACAGAATACTTAAAAATATTTTGGAAGACATACGCTAAAGTGGGCATTCAGAACTGCCGGGTTAGTGTTTGTGAAATATGAGCACGTGCAAACGAAAAATAAAACAATATGATCTTTAAAAAACGGTTATAATTATAAAGTCACAGAACATATAAGATAAGTAATGGCTGGATTTAAAAATTAAGTGACACAGTTGGAGTGTCTTCCTTAATGAAAATAAAGAAGAGAGGAGTAGGAGGTCGGAGTTTGCTTTATTCCAGACATAGACCAACGAAAATAGGAATTTAGGATGCAATAAAAAACATATTAGATTATTATTTTAACCTGTTTTAGACAGAGATAGTATTCAATAATTAGACAGTCACCATGCTTTCTCTCTCATTCATTCACTCTCTATGAGTAATCAAACTTTTTTTTGCATTATAAAGTGATCGCTAATAAAGGCTCGAAGACCACTCAAGGATAAAGCTTAATGTGTATCATAATGGAAATTGTATAAGTTAATTTATTTTAGAAGACGGCTCTTCAAGAACCAATCCACATTAGTTGGTTGTTTTTGTTTTACGGCATATGAACCCTTTTCGGTGATTGAGATTGTCGGACTGACTTCCTCATCTTGGTTGTTATTGTCACAACGTTTCTGCCGTTTTGCCCTCCGGCCTTCGTCAGGTGTTTTGTATCGAACTGGGGAACCGTTTGTTAGGAGTCTCGAACCCAACCCTTTATTATTATTACAGTGGTACCGTGTTCAGACTCTAGCTAGGCTTTGGGACATAGTTGCTGATTCTCTGTTTTGAATGTTACTTTTTCACTGCCTTCGTTCAGGATTGAACTCAGCAACCTTTGGGTAACTGTAAACTTTGATAAAACGTCTAGGACCACTCGGCCATATGTCACTAGGACAATTCTTAGTTGGTTTTTGTTAATGTTAAACCTATGTTGTTATTCAAGGTTTTCTCTCTCTATCAGAGGTGTCCAAATTGCATTCAGCTCTATGCTTGGTTTGCTCAGTAGGTTGTTATGTCCGAGCATGTGAGCTGTTTCTTTAAGTTTTCTCACTTTCCAGTGGGTCTCTCTGTTTATTATTTTTACTTCATCCCATAGGGGGCGATGATCCCCCCTCTCCATCTAGACATGGTTGGCTATACCCAATTTTTCCGTCTCCCCTTTAGTTACCGCTTTTTGGTGTTCTTCCACCCTTACTTAAAGGGGGCGGCATGTTTCACCCTTGTAAACCTTTCTGTAACTGCATGGGATGGAGTATATGCAGTTTTTGGTCATGTTCTCCTCCACTCGTACCAGGTGTCATCTGAGTGTTGACTCGCTCTTGAATACCGTCCTGATGTTGTAGGGGGCACATATTCTCTGAATCTTTTCAGAGATGCCTCGTATGTATGGTAGGCAGACCGTTGGAGGTTTTTGGGTTTCATTCTCCTCTCTTATACTATTAACACGTCTGGTGGATAGTATGCTATCGGGGTAGTTGTTACGACGGAGCGTATTCTTCAACCTGACCATTTCTTGATGGGATGTAATGGTGTCGCTACTTATTGTCTCTGCTCGATGTTGTAAGCAGCGTGCAATTCCATGTTTGATACTGTATGGGTGATGAAGTTTAGGTATTGTCCAGTGAAGGTGGGCTTGCGATATACGGATGTCTTAAACCCATGCTCTGTGCGTGATATGAGTATATCAAGGAAGGCCAGTTGGTTATCTTTTTCTTTCTCCATTGTGAACTGCATCGATGGACTTATTGAGTTCACATGGTCTAGGAGAGCCTGGATGTCTTCCTGATGGGGCCAGAGTATGAAGGTGTCATCAACGTATCTTAGCCATATGGTGGGCTTTAAGGGAGCTGAACCTAAGGCCATGTCTTCGAAGTATTCCATGTATATGTTCGCCATCACTGGTGATAATGAGGAGCCCATAGCAAGTCCCTCCTCTTGTCGATATAGGTCAGTACCCATTCTGAAGTAGGTTGTTTCTATGCAGAATGTCAGCATTTCCATTAAGTTTGGCAATGGTACACATGTGCGCTCTTCTATGGAGAGGTCCGCAGCTAGTGTGTCTTGAATTACTGCTAGTGCCTCACTAGTTGGGACTTTAGTGAACAGGCTAACCACATCTAGACTTACCATTTGGTTTGTACTGATGGGTGCCCCCTTGATCAGTTCCGTGAAGTGGGCAGAATTCTTTACATGTGTTGCTGACTTGCCTGCTAATGGGTTTATTATATCCACAAGGTACCTGTTCAGTGGGTGGCATGCTGAGCCTCGGCAGCTCACTATGGGTCTGAGTGGAATACCGTCTTTGTGTATCTTGGGGAGACCGTACATATGTGGTAGCTTACTGTAATGCTGAACCAGCTGTCTATATCTCATCGGAGCGATGTGTTCCTTGTTTTTGCTAAGGATTTGTAACAGCTTTCTTTCAGTTTTCAAAGTTGGGTCCTTCTTTATTTTACCGTAGCTACCATCTGCGATTAGGCCTACCATTTTTTCAGAGTACTCCGACATATCCATCACCACAGTAGCATTGCCTTTGTCTGCTGGCAGAATTATTATACTGCTGTCACTCTGTAAGGTTCTTATAGGCAGTCTATCTTCCCAAGAGATGTTTGATTTAGGAGGCTTGGCTTTCTCGAGTACTTGTCTCACTTTCAATCTTATTTCATCACCTTGGGTTGATGGGATTCAGGGGGGCAGTCGGTGTATTCTAATGCCTCACCGACAGGGCCCTATCCACATTAGACTTGAAAACGATCATGCTATAGTCAGCCGGGAAGCAGCTCAATGAAATTGTTTTCCCCAAAGGTGTAGTTCTAGGAAAAAACTCTACTCACGGAATTTTCGTTTAGTTTTAGGCACAGATAGAGAGTAAGGAAAACTGCTGCCAGTTTGTTCATTCACTTCACCATATTCGATATTTCACCATTCAACTGACAATCTATCCATCTGTTATGGTATAAGCTGATCTACCTATTTAAGGAATAAATAGACTTACCCAGATGCAATGAATACAGTTACATCTAAACGCCCTAGAATTAATTAATGGTATTAATTTGCCACTTGGCAGTGATCGCACATATATTTCAGTAGAGATCCTGATCAATACAATCAGGCTGGCAGAAACTGATCCTTTTCGGTTGCCTTTTATCTGTTGAGCTAAGGCATTCGTGCTAGATAGTCCCAGTAAACCCACCGTCACAGAAATTGCCTCCCCTCTTTGGGGTGGAGCAAGTTTATTGCTTATTACCTGAGACATTCTGTTTGAGAAAATGTAATGTGATTGTCCAGACAATTTTACAAAAAAAAAGCTTGAGTTCTCCTCCCTAAGGAGCACTGACTTGATTCTCTATATTTTCCGACCTAGTGTCACAGCTTCTTGCAGTTGGAAAGAACTAAATACTGCGATTCGTGACAGTTATGACCCCAGAATCATGTGTACTTCTATAACATACTTTTGCTATTATACTTTTTGTTAATTATACCAATAGTTATTAGTTATTAGTGTCTTAGTTATTACTGGCCTGCGAAGCCACAACACCTTATTATTAACCTTTATACTTGAATGTCTTTTGGACTTGATAATCGATGACTCATAATCTAATAAAAAAAGGGTTGTTACGTCGTAGACAGTTCACCGATAATGATCAATCAAAATAATTAAAAATAAATAGAAAAATAGGCAGTTAATTAACATTTTTAAGTTGTAAATTTATTGCTTCCGGGTATTGCCGGGTTTTCTTTCTAGCAACAGAATAAGTAAATAGTTAAAATGACTGGAAAATTTGATTGATTAAAGACTTTGATCTTTGTTTTTTGTAACTGTCTATGTTTATCCGCTTCAGTGTATATTTTGCTGTTCATTGATCCGTCAGCTTATTTATACGTTGGCTTAAATGTCAAGCTAATTAATCATCTTCAAATGTATACACACTTTTCGTGCCTTTTGTTAAACAATTTTCATTCCAAATTTTAATGTGCTATTCAGTAATTATGTGCTTTTATGCAGAGAACTACCTGATAAAAACGTATTTAATCAGCTTATTTGAACTCTTATTGAATTTTTTTTAAATTGCTTAACAGTATTTGAAGTGTAAATTCGTTTTAAATTTCAACATAAAATATTGATTTCAAAAATTAAATTATAACAGTTTGAATAAATTAACTACATTGACATATTAATTAAATAATTGATTTAAGAGAAAGAGAAAGGTGACTTTAGGTTTACTTTCGACAACCCTGTAACTCTCGCTTCCCTTATTTTTGTCCTTTAATTCTCACATTCCATGAACAATGTTTCTGACAAAGAAAGAAGAATGGTGGTTTCTGAGTTGAAATCTATTTATCTAACCTTTATTGTTGGCTACTTTTTGAAATCAAAGCAGTAATTTTTAGCTCTTTACATCAAGTGCCTTCATTAAAAAAATGTTTTAATAAAACAAATTATAATTCGAAATTACAAAAATTCTGTGAGTGTTATACAGCAATATTAAAAGGTCAATTCAAAAATAAAAACTGCTTTTATCTTTCGGAAATTGTTAGATGAGGATCGATAATTCATATTATTTTAATTATTTAGACTACTATTCTCATTTTCGGTGTTATATACACAATGTTTCGGCTAATGTGACCGTCGAGTATCAGATTCGAACTTGGAAAACTTTTTTTTTTTTTAATTGCAATTTCACCCCAAACAAGGAACAGTGCCAGTTTGGGGGCTACTATCTGGAATATAACTTACAGGGGTACTATGTAGGGAGTTGAGCAGCAAGATGTCTGTTTACATTACACTTGAACTTCTGCATGTCAGTACAGTCAGGGAAGCTGGAACCTGAAAGGGAATTCCAAAGTCAGTGGTCTCATTTGAGCACTGTTCTGCAGGAAAAGAAAATATATATTCCCCATGGAGCATCTCTGATGTGATCCCTAAAGGCATCCAATCAGCCTTATTTGTAGTCTCTTGTCGTTTTGAGCAGTGACTCTTCAACTTCGGGTCAAGAGTTTAGGGTGATGTCATTATGACAGTGTGATCAGCATTCCTGAGAGGAATGGAGATATTAATGTTGAAGTTGGTAACTAGTATGATTTGAGTTTTACTATTTTTTTACGACAAATTAAGGCACGGCAAATTACGCTAAGGCACTACAAATATTCTTGCTAATTCGCTATTCGTGTGATATCTAGTCACGACAAATGGCGCCCTTTTTTGCTTATGAAAAATCTTAGTTAAAAATAAACAAGATATCTTTTAAGACTTGGGGGAATATTTGAAAAAAAAAAATGAATCAAACATAAAAAGAAATAAATGTCTGTTTAAATTAAAAGAAAAAATATTTGATTTCTTTTTAAAATCGTAAAAGTTTTGTTGTTTTTTTTATAGTAAGTATTAGTATTTTTTTATAGTAAACATTTAACAAAAAAAAATTACTTAATTCGCCCAAATCTTGACCTATCGACTTGAAAAATGTTTACAAAGATGTTAGCGAAAAATTAAAAACAATATGCGAATCTGCCTAAATCGAAATCGGTTACTTCTTGCTGTTCTTAACATCAGAATCCCAAGTTGCTCGAATGACGTGCCTGAATATTATACCAGTAGAGAATCAGCAGGAGCAGTTGTTGTGCTTTATCCTACACTTGTCAAGCCTTAATTTGTTGTGTGTAATTAGTAAAAACCTGTAATAAAATTTTGATTGAAATGTTTAATTCTTGCAAGTATATTGTTCTTATTCCGCCAGCCATAACCAAGTAAAAGTGTTAGTGTATGTTATTCTATGTTACAATCTCCAGAAGGCTATAATTTAGAACTAATTCTTATAGTAATAGATTAAATCAAAGGCTCTGTTCGAAATTTAGTCCACTTCCCGAGTATTTACTTTCAATTTAATCTTAATAATATAAAACTCTGTGGACCATCCGGCCATCATTGCTTGCTTGTATCTCACATATAGTCATCCACATACAGTACTGTTTCGCTGTTTCACAGCTCATCAGTTGTGCTAGACAAGCAACTACCTCAAGCCAGGATCGAAACCCAATCGTCCAAACGAACTTCTAACCGTTGTGCCATATGGCTGCTGCTATCTGGGCAGTGAATTAACAATGTTTTGACATTGTTCAAAGTACCTAAGCTCAATTTGTTGACACAAAGGGCATCGCTTCATACGCTAATGGTAATTTGTACATCATTTCCCAAATGCCCAACCTATATATATATATATATATATATATATATATATATATATATATATATATATATATATATATATATATATATAACACGCGCATTATATATATATATATATATATATATATATATTTTTTTTTTTTTACAAAGGCATCTATATACACTATTTATCTGATAGCTAAATGTTTTGGTTTCGATTCTAGCTAATGGCATTCAAGTCATATATATATTTTTTAAACTTTTGAAATCACTACTATATATTAGGTATACTATAATTATTAATAGAGAATTAGCTTTATAATGATAAATACGAAATCTGCACAAATTAAATTTATTTAAGCGTAGTTTCGACCAGATAACGCCAGGCGGCGTGCTAATTATTAAATAGATTTACATTAAAAAAAAACAAAATAAACAACAGAATCAAGCTAATAAAAAAAAACAAAAAAAAACGATCATACCATTCTGACTGATATGAATTTCATTTTAGTCCAAGTACGATTCATAACTTACAACCCTCTGAACAATTGCGCAACGCTTTTTATCGCGAAGAATATGAACAATAACATTAAGTACCGAACGAGTGGCTTGAGAAGATGGTTGTACTTGCGTACGTTTTTCGTTGTTCTATTTTCGACTTGGTTTTGTCGGGTTGTATGCTTGTTGCTGATTTGTTCCAGTCGTTTTGTTGCCTTTGTAGTTTGGCCTTTGAGAAGCAAACGTGACCCTTTGTTGCAAAGAGGAATCCAATCAGTGAGAGCATGCAGAACGATGTGTGCACCTGGCCCTTTCAAGTGGACATAAAAGGAATTGTTTATAACAGAATATGGCTGAAATAACACACACATTCAATGTACATATACGCACACACGCGCACGCATATATATATATATATATATATATATATATATATATATATATATATATATATATATATGTGTGTGTGTGTGTGTTTGTTTGTGTTTGTGTATGTTTGTGTGCATATGTCGATTATGCAAATATGTGTAACATATTGGGAATGTGAATGCTTGAAAAGTGACGTCACCGGTAGGGAAGAAAAAAGGACTATAAAAGAAGAGAGACGTGATACCGTTAGAGATCTCGTGAGAGACATGGAGGGCGTTCTAGATCACGTGGGTGACGTCATGGCTGTACCAACGAGGAAATAAATGTTGTTACACAGAACCAAAAAGCGAGTCGGAGTTGTTTCCTATTCTTTGTCTTGATCTCCTTTGCAACTGAAACCGCACACACTATGTGTTGGTTTGCAGACAACGTTGCATATGCATTTTAGTTACATAAATACATCAATGCGTGTTTGTATATGTACATATATATTACAACATATATATGCATACATACATATATATCATATGTGTGTAAATATATTTGTAATTACATATATATATATATGCATACATATACATATATATATATATATATATATATATATATATATATATATGAGAGAGAGAGAGAGATCTTAGGTGAACAAATGTATGACATATTTATTTCCATACGTTTCAAAAATTGATCATAAACAGTTTTTTTGTACGATCGTTTCTGAGACGCTATGTTTTTTTTAATTCTACCAAAAATAATATTATACTAAATGGAATCTGCTAGAAGCTGAATTTATGAGCACCACTTTTATGCACAGTGTGACATAAGGTCATTTTATAGAGGTATAGGGAACTCCAGCGAGGAGACACTTTGGCCGAGTGAAAAAAAATAGCCAAGAATGACCCCGTTAGCATTCCTCAGTAAGAAGAAATATCGGCTGGTATGAACACCAAATACAGTAACAGATATTATACTGTGATCATAGACCAAAATTCCAAGTAAAGGCTTGCGAATTTACTAGAAACAGAAACTCGAGTGGATTACATTTATTTTGACTTGTAGCAGAATTATATGAAGGGAACCATATTTCTGTTAGGTTTGATTATTTTAAAGCGGTAAAGAACTTTATGGTTTTCGTAATATTTTATAATAAAAATACCCCCTCCCAAAACAATGTTTTAATGATGAACTTCGTTCTGTAAGTTCGTGTGGAAACTACTTTTGTTGCCTATGAATTTTTACGATGACCTTTGAATTTATTTGAATCCTCAAACTTTTGTTCCAGTAAGTCTTCAAGGAATCGCCAAAAAACTATTCATTCTTGTTGCTGTTTTTCGACTGTACAAAAATCGATTAAAAATTATCCCCTTGTCCATCTTTTAGTGTCTTTTATATTACAGTATTCAATCTTTCTACAACATTGTGTTTTTATGCAATTGCTTTTACATTCTCCTATAGAAATTATTCTCTGGTTCTTTATTTATTTAGCCTTTTTTTTTTAAATATTTCTTATTTTAACGATAAACTTATTTCAATTCTATTTTCAATCAAAATAATAATTGTAAAACAGCTGATGATTAAGTAAAAACACACAAACACACATATATATACATACAGCGAACCATATAAACATCAGTATGCGTTGAAACAATTGTTTTCTAATATAGTCAATAAACGAACATTTTTTTTTTTTGGATGAAGATAATGAGTGTATGTTCCCCGTGAAGAATCAAGTGGGAAAATATTAAAAGTATTTATAGCTCTAACATTGCATTATTGAGCTGTTTAAAGGAACTTTGTGTTAATATAGCGAAATAGAAAATTTTATATGAAATCATATATATATATATATATATATATATATATATATATATATATATATATATATATATAACAGGCTGCCCGGCGTTGCCTGATCGTAAATACACATAAATATTATATTTGAATTCATGCAAATTTATTATTTATTATTATAGAAACAATTCTCTATAGATTATTATATTGAACCTAATATATGGTAGTGAGATCAAAACTAATATATGACTTGGGTACCATCAGCTCGAATCGAAACCAAAGCATGCAGTTCTCCACCCTTATTCCTTAGCCTCTGAGCTACGTCAATATATGAATTCACTTGTCATCCTTTTTTTAAAAGATGAAATCTACCGATCGTCAAAAACAAGATTCAAGCAAACAAGCAAGTACGCCGGTACAACCCACAGAGTTTTATGATTATTAAGATATATATATATATCCCCCTTCTATAAGCCATTTACGTCCCTTTGACTCAGCTGGAAGTATGCTGGGGTTATCTTCACCTTTCTCTATAAAAGATGCAAGATACTGCTAGGGGGCAGTCTGGAAACTTAAAAGTGCTGTTTCTCGAGAGCCTCCCCCAATTCTGTCAACTCACTCAGTGCTAGAACGCACGTGGCTAGATTATACCCTAACACCTCTATAATATAAACCATTTATTCATATTTTCGTCATGAGAAAAGGTAAAAAGTTCCGAATCCGAATGGTAGAAGATTCTTGCTTATCAGGACCAGAAGTTAACGATTTGTGCAATAACTGAAAAAAAAAATGATGGAAGGTCTACGAAAGCAGTGCACTCATTCCTGAGCAACCCAAATGATTATAGTAAAAAAAAAAAAAATTCTGGCGGTCACTCCAAAAGTATCAGCTCAGCAATGGGTACAAGAATTCTATGGACTGTGAAAGTTAATAAAGGCATGTCCAGCTCGATAATAAAAGCTGAAATGAATGCATCGCTTCAGCAAGAACAGTTAACATATTTTTGAATAGAATTAGAATTAAACAAAATGAAGAGAAAACAGAAACCAATACTGTTTAAACGCAACAAAGAAGCCAGTCTCACCTGTGCGAAGCGGTACCAAACGTGAGACAATGAATGGAGCAATATTCTGTACTCAGATGAAAAAAAAAAAATAACATAGACGGTTCAGATGGTCTTCAAAATTATTGGTATGATCCAAAATATTATCCAAGGGTCGTTTTCCACCAACGCTAGTGAAGATGGAGGAGTAATGGTTTGGGGAGCGATGTCAGCAGCAGGAACTACGAACTTACAGGTGGTCAAAGGTAGAATGAATGCATCTGAATACATGAACATGATGCGCAATGCATCTCTTAAAGATGAAGGAGAAAGGATATGTGGAGAATACTGGGTTTATCGTAGGATAATGCCCCAATCTACACTGCTCGTTGTACTAGCAAGTTCTTTGAGGATGAAGAGATCCCAGTTTTGCTTTGGCCAGCGTGCTCATCCAACTTGAATGTAGTCGAAAATTTGTGGGGATATCTAGTAAGAACTGTTTACGAAAGTGGAAAAACAATACGATTCCATTAATGACCTAAGGCAATATTTGATGCATGGAGAAGCATACCTACGGATTATTTAGAAAGTCTGGCTTCCAGTATGAATGATAGAATTGGTGAAGTTCTAATAAATAGGGCTATGACAACAGAATATGCTTTCATTGTTTTGACTCGGGTATATATCCGACACAGACACAGTTAATCAATCGGGAACCACATCACTCTATATAAAAGCATATAAGATATTAACGGATACACACAGGAGAGTCAAAACAATGAAAAGAATGTGCTGTTGTCTTATCCCTACTAAAAAAACAATGAGGGAGCAAGACATTATTAACCGATTAACCGATGTAACCGATTCTCAATTCTATGGATTTTGTTCGTTTAATAAATGAACAAAAATTTCGTTGTATCAAATATCCCTTCATTAAACATAACGGAGTTCAACAGGAAGAAAAAACATCTGATAAAAGTGTGTTTCTAAAATTATGTCCAGCACTGTATATATATATATATATATATATATATATATATATATATATATATATATATATATATATATATATATATATATATATATATATATATATAATCATATTATCGTCCAACTGACGATCTCTTTGACCCTTATCCCCAAGTAGCACGATCCTTGATATGTGGTTCCCCATTAGTAAAAACACAAACTCCCTATCTTTTTAATCTATATATTTCTGGATGGCTGACTATATTAATTAATTGACTAATTTTTCTCCTTAATTCAGATAAACTGGTGGATGTAAAGTAAAAAACAATATTATGAGTTAAGTCAAAGGCTAAGGCATAAAACATCCTTTTATTAAAGGGCGTGACACTTTTTAATGAATACAAATATATAATTCTTCATCTGGTGCAATTAGAATGCGATTGGTCAGAGGAACTGTGACGTAAAAATTAGTTCCGGATGCAGAATAATTGATGTTTCATCAGTTTATACAGAAATCAACATCGGAAGCATCGGATATAACGTCTAGGGAAGATTCTTCTTGGCTAACTGAAATTCCTCACTCGCCTTTTGCCAAACACACAAAACTGCATAATAAAATGAATTCTCTGGGAATTTTGGATTTCCTATTTGTTCCTCTTGCAATTTTTTTTTTATCTAAGCAAAAAATGCACATTTACAAAAAGGTGTTTTAAAACAAAAATAATAATCATAAGGTCGGGCTTAACCTAAGCTGGGCACTCGCCAAAATACCACATTCACTCGGTTGTTTGATTCTACTTAGATGAATAATCCTTAATTTGTTTAAAAAAAAATTATTTACAAAAGAAATTATCGTTAGCAATGGAGCAACATTTACAGATATTAAAAAGAAGAAAAAAAGGTAGTCCGTCCCCCTCAACCCTCTGCTAAGTGTTAGACAGATATTTATGAAAAGCTTTTGTTTCAAATATTGGCGAAAGCATTTAGCAATTTCCGAACTTTCTCTGACCATGTCATAATAGAATCTCTCTCTCTCTCTCTCTCTTCCATCTTTTCTTTCTCTCCTTATAATATCATATTAGACTCCCCTCTCCCACCTCTCCGTCGCTCTCTATCTCCCTATCACTCACTCACCTCTTTCTATTCCATATCTTAGCTTCATCTTAGGTGAATGACTCCCGATTTGTTTTAAAATGATTTTATTTACCAAAAACATTACTCGCAAGGAGTTGTATTTTCTCCAAATTAAAACAAATCTTGTGTCTAACTCTTCCCTCATATGGATTAGGGGGAGACAAGTAAATAGAGACATCAGTTTTATATCAACATCCGCCTTGAGTATAACACGAAACTGAATTAGATGATTATAGCCACAATTTGGGAGGTGCACTGTCATGGTGAAGAAAAGATGTAAACAATGTAAGTATATAAAAAATATTGATATACATATACTCTTTATTTTATTTGTGCAAAATTCTACATCCTCAACACGTTTTTTATAAAACAAAAACAATAATAATAAAGTTCATCTTTTGCCTTAGGCATGAAACCCAAATCATTTTTTGGAGGGGGGGGGTCTCGATGATCTTCCAATTTATGAAAAAACTGTTGGACTTATTCTATGTTAGACATTCTCACCAAAATACCACATTCACTCTGTGGTTTAATCTTACTTAGACGATTCTCAAATACTCTTTATAAATCATGTTTATGACAGTCAATCTGTTCATCTTTCTTTCGCCAATAGCTCACACAGCACACTTATTTATGGGAGGGAATAGGAGGCAAGTAAATAGGAATATCAGTCTAATGTCAACATCCGTCTTGAGTATGTCACAAAACTGAATTTGGTGATTATGGCCATAATTTGGGAGGTGCACTCTCATGATAAACGGGGGTAATGGTAGTTCGGTGGTTAAAGACACAGACTGACGACCTGGGTGTTCCAAGTTCGAATCCAGTTCATTCCACAAAAAATTACTTTCACTTAGGATGTTGGCAATTGTCACGTGGTCTCTCCTGTAAGTACCTGATGTCTTTGTAGAAATAATTCTGACTCCAAAAATCTTTGGGAAACCAGTAGAATCTTCAGAGTCATGCAATGATGATGATGATGATGATGATGATAAGATGTAAGCAAAAGCAAATCAAAACAAAAAAAATATGGGTACGCGCTCTTTATATGTCATATTTATGACACAAAATTTGCTCATCCCTCTTTCCCCACTAGCTCACACAGCACACCTATTTCTGTTACTTTTGAAAGTTTATCCTTTACCTTAGGCATGGAAACCTAAACGGTTTTGGGGGGAAGGAGAAAGGGGATGGACTCGATGGTCTTCCAATTTTGTCAAAAACTGTTCAGCTTAACTTTTGTTAGACACACCAAAATACCACATTCACTCTGTGGCTTAATCTTACTTAAATGATTCCCAATGTGTCCTTAAAGGATCTTATTTACAATAACGTTAACCATGAGAAGCTTGATAGCGTTTACAGATGTCCAACAAAAATGTGCGTTAGTAGAGTGCTTTGATCTCTTTTCTGTGATTCTCTCTCTGATTAAAACAGACCGTAATGATCAAACGAAATGATTCTACAGTTACTTTCTTTAAAAAAAAAACAACAACTTTATTCATCCTAAATAAGGCAGTGCAAAGAAACTACTGAGATAGGGGTTAGATTTAAAGCAACGGATACAAACTCGAGAGTCAAAACAATGAAGGGAATATGCTGTTGTCATAGCCCTAATTATCAGGCATCTAGAAACCTACAGTGAATTTGTAGCTAGCCGAGTAGTTCAGGGAGCTTTTCATTTAAACAAAATATTATAATTCTGTGTGATATTGTGCAAAATAATTCTATGAACACCACTTCCGGCCAGCAGTAGACACTAACAGTTAAATTATTCCAACATACCTGATTAAATGATAAATACATATAGACCTTATAACTCTTCTTTTTTTGTATCATTAGAGTAAACTTCTATAATGGCAGTTAAAAAAAAAAAAAAAACTTTTAGCAATGAGAATGGTTTCCGATTTTTTTGTTATTCATTTTCTTTGTTCTATCAGTTTTGATAATATTTATGAAGGTCATAAGCATTGATGAAACAGTCACATATAATGCATGATAGATATGAAGATATAAACGTGATCAAGTTGGATGTAGATTGTATTTTATACTTTAAAATAACAATGTGGACGTCGATCTGTCCCTTGGGACATGAAAGAATGAACGAAATTCTCATTTAATATTCATTGCTTTCTTTGAAGTCAACCACAAAGTCTGCCATTTCGTAATAAACGCAGCCACATACATGCGTGTTTGTTGCAAGTATATATATATATATATATATATATATATATATATATATATATATATAGTTATTACTATTTCATGTATATAAACTTATTATATATATATATATAGTTATTACTATTTCATGTATATAAACTTATTATATATATATATATATATATATATATATATATAGTTATTACTATTTCATGTATATAAACTTATATATATATATATATATATATATATATAATTATTACTATTTCATGTACATAAACTTATTATATATATATATATATATATATATATAAAACATTTACTTCAACAGTGCTCAATACGGAAGCAGACCTTTCTCGTTCTTTTTTGTCTCTCTGTCTGTCTCTGTCTGTCTCTGTCTCCCCCCCCCCTCTCTCTCTCTCTCTCTCTCTCTCTCTCTCTCTCTCTAATTATTTACTATAATAATAAAATATCTACAGACATTAGCGTTTCTTCCTTTCGGGAATCATCAGTGAAGGGTGTCACGATTAACGCCAGTCGAGAGATTCGAACCTGGCAACAGAAGTCATTTCTGGCTTCATTAGTAAGGACTCGAACCACTCGGCTACCGACAACCGCGAGGGATACAGTTGAAATTAAACATTTATTCTTTTTAATGCTTTTAACGTCAGTCAGAGTGATCTAGTCATTATATGACGATCTACGAATATAAATAAATAAATAAATATATATATATACATCTATCTATCTCTCTCTCTATATATATATATATACATATATATATATATGGAGAGAGAGAGAGAGAGAGAGAGAGAGAGTTAGTGAGTGTGTGTGAGAGAGAGACAGAGAGAGAAAAGTAAGCTTTACTTTCATAGTGACCACGGTTGAAGTAAAGAAAAATATTCGTACACAACATAACGAGCCGTAAATTTTGAAAGATGCATTCGTGGATAATTAAATTCTCTCTCCCTTTCGTGTTTATATATATATATATATATATATATATATATATATATATATATATATATATATGTTTATATATATATATATATATATATATATATATATATATATATATATATATATATATATATATATGAAAAAAATTACTTATACAAACATAAAATGCATAAACATTCAGCAACCTGTTTCAGTCAATACTTTAAGAAGGCATCGATTTCCTCGGGCAGAAAAAATGTTTTTATGTGTTCATATTGAAAAACCAGCCAAATTGCGATTCGTAATCACGCGAGATTTATAATTTTTACTCATTTTTTTTATATGAAAACAGAGAATAGACATATTTTTTCGTAATGAGTTATCGATGCCTTTTTAAAAGTTTACCGTAAACTTGTTTTTTGAATCTCTGACCATTCTATGTTTGTATAAATAAAACATTTTATCATAAGATATATGGCTCTTTTTACACTGTGATTACAATTCATCTATCTAACATATCTTCATATATAAAAGGAACTTTGTTTGGTGTGTCTGTGTGCGTGAGTTCGTTCTCTATGGACTCGAAAACGGCCGGGCCGATTTTTATGAAATTTTCCCACAAAGGAACTTTATGTGCCTCTCAGTGTCCTTAGATAGGCTTTGTATCGTTTTTTTTTTGGGGGGGGGATAGATATCGATAATCGAAATAATCCAGCGAAAGGAGGAACTGGCTATTTTGAATAAAGTTAACACTTTGCACAACTTTACATCACAAGCGCATTTGAGAAGTTTTATTATCATACAAATCGAAAAGCTCGATTCATTAAGTCAATAGTATGTTCTTTGATATGACAGAGGCGCGTTCGAAATGACTATCTTTGTTTAGAGTACAATTGAAGTATGATACTTGACTTTTGCATTTTAAACTTTGATTTAAGTCATTATATATAAATAATGATTTTATAAAATCAACTGTAAGTTCTCTACAGTGCAACGTAGACTACAATGTATTGTGAACTTAGTCACAACAAAAGGCATGTGAAGCTTCGTCAGGATGCACCACGATGGGTCCCCAACTAGAACAGGCAATTAATCGATATGACTGAAAAATGGTCGATTTCACCGATTTTGATGACAATAAAAATATGGGTGCGTGAAAAATTCGTTGATCATCATTCAATACCGGGCAAAGTCGGATCACACTGCTAGTATATATATAATTTGGAAGGTTAGTGGGATGGAGGAGGAATAAACTAGACCTTGTTCAATTATTCAGAAAATTTAAAAAATAAGAACATAATGCAGTAGAACCTCAGGATACGGCATTAAGTACAGGGTGACCCCCAAAAAACGGGCCCAAACTATAGTTAGGCCCCGTTTCTTAGTGTTTGTCCGAATGAAATGAAACTTTGGTCATAACTAGTTTATTATATCCAAAACATCATATCAAAACACTAGGGTATTTGGCCTTTTTTTTCTCCATACTTCAGCATATGCTCTAGATGGCCTCCATTTTTTTTTTTTGAGTCACCCTGTATTAGTAACAAAATACGGTACAGTAAATAATAAACATGTATATCATCTAATAAGATTATAGATAACACCGTAAGGTGGGGCAAATATCGTAATCAAGAGCCGGAAAAACATTGCATTCCACATCGTAACCTGAAAAAAAACATATCCTTGGACCACCGTATCCCGGGGTTGTACTGTATGTATTTATATATGCGTTACTGAAGATCATAATGACATCAGTATCGTAGGTTGCAAATCGACATGTGATAAACAAATGATCACTTACTGCTTTGAAGTCGACGATATCGATGTTATAAGTTTCTGTAATATATGTTGTCATCTACAAACAGCCATTTTGTTGTAGAACAACTCTTCAAGGTGGCTCCACGTCCTCTACCTACCCTAATGACAAAATAAGGAAATTATAATGCTTATATATTTTTTATATTGGCGTTACTTAACTATACATTGTGCCAAAATAGATCTTGTGAATTTCATCCATGATGTTATATTCCTGAGATTATCCAGTTTTTTTGTCTCTCAACAGACCCCTCCATATATATAGTCAACGTGTCCGACTACTTGGATTTTGTACTTCTTTATCCAATGCTGGACTAAAACGCAAAATAATTATAAACAGCAACATCCCGAGAATTGTTTTTAACAAAAACAGCAAGACTGTTATGCTTTCTATTATTGGAATTTTTATGTTAACACTTAGCGCTGGTGTTAAAACAAATAAAAGGGGAGATAATTCTCTCTTTTACACCCTATACCAGAAATACAGTTTTTTTTAAATATTTTTTAATGGGAATTCTGTTGATAAACCTAAAAAAAACCTTTAAAATACTCCAAAGACACTGAAATTCAGGGAGTATTTATTAATTGATGTCTAATATCTATTTTTAAAATTTCACAAAGATTGTAGACATATGAATTTCCACAAAGATATTCCATCCCATTTTTGCCGTCTTTACATAAAGGAGATTGAATTAAATATAGCTTATGATACCCCTCCTGTGCCCCTGAGATGTGTTCTAAGATCACTAATGATCGGTTCATTAGTTTAGGATTTTATTTATTTTATGTATAAAGGAATACAAACATTTATACAAGCCTTTACACATATTTAACTTTATATATAATTTCAAAGTTTACAGAAAAGGATGTGCTTGTGTGGTAATAAAACTTTTCAAATGCATTTGCGGTGTTAGGCTGTATAAGGCGTTAACTTTGTTCAGATCGCCAGTTTATTCTACCATCAGATATTTTTCAATCATGGATATTTATCGAAGAGATTCCAATACAAAACCTATCTAAGAACACTACCAGATACATAAAGTACATTTGCTTGCAATTTCATAAAAATCAGCCCAGCCGTTTCAGAGTCCATAAAGAACTCTCTTTCTTACACACACATAGAAAAAACTCCTTTTATATAACAATGGATAGATAGAAGATATATACGCATATTTCTCCGTCTGACTGTCTGTCTGTTCCAACTTTTACACAGAAAATAGTTAGCCGCTCTGGCTGAAATCTTCTATGGGCCTTGTATATGATAAGGTGCAGCGAACTAAGTATTATGATATCCATTCGATGCAAAATTAGGGATGAATAAGGGTTTAATGCAAAAATGAACATAAATCTGACTGTATTCAACCATTAATTTGGCATGAAGCACTCATTCTAAGTCAATGACCTATAAGTTTTGCCCGTTTGTAACGGCTAAAAAGCCTTTTGTATGTATGTATGTATGTATGTATGTATATATATATATATATATATATATATATATATATATATAGTTTTTAAATGATAAACATTCATCCTTTGTGTAACACAAAAAAATTCTTTGAATTTTTTTGTTTTCTTAGTAGACATAGACGTCAATCTTTTTGTATAATCACATAGGTTCTATACATTTTTATGTCATAATACAAATGTATATAAAGACATAAACTGAGATATGATTGACAAAACTTTATTTTATTACTAAATATTTTAAAAGGATTATTGATTTATTGATTCTCTCTCAAAAAAAGCAAATATTTTGCAAACAAAAATCCTTTTCAAACTTATATTGTAAGAATTTCGCCTGCAACTTTATAAAAGTTCTTTGAAAAGACAGGTTTTTATCAAGACGAGGAGCCGTTCTTTATTATGAAGTAAATTGCATTCACAATAAACCCATTATTTTCTTATCTTAATAATTAATTGATTCTAAAAACTACTAAAAAAAGTGAGTAACACAAAGGCATAGAATCCGCAACATATTTTCTTTGTAAGATACCCGTCCCAGGGCGGATAATCCCATAATCTGACCACCCAGTCGCCTCAAATAGCTTCCCATCTCTGGGACACAGCATCACGTGACTGATTCCTTGTTATACATGGTCGCTTTCACATACTATGTTAACAAGTGCTTGTCCTTTAAGGCAATTAAAATCTTACCATTCCACCTATGGTTTCCAATCGTCTTATAGTATTTGTCATCATCCAACTAACAATTCCATCTTTATCTTAAAGTGGCTTTCAGAACCGATCACTCATAAATAAAAAAAAATAGTAAAAAAATAAAATAATCTGTATTATATGGATTATTCAGACTACTGTTCTTATATCGAGTATTATTTTTACAACGTTTCGGCCGATGTAACCTCCAATCTTCTTCCTAAAGCCTATTAAAAAAAATCTGTTTAAAAATTTATTTAATTATGTAATTAGATCCACCAGAAAGCGTTTTATTTTTTTTCTTAAGCAAATACGTGATCTCAATTATTTTTTAATTGAAAAAAAAAAAGAAAAAAATAGAATGACCTTTAGAAATTCAAAAAAAGAATTTTGAAGCATTTTGATTGCCGTATAGATAACTATTTCTTACTTTGAAATTTTTACGTAATTATTCTCTCTTGAAACAAGCAAAGTTTGTGAAGCTTTACATCTAAGAATTTTATAGATAGAAGAAATTAAAACAATATTGCCTTCTGTTTCGGGAATGTTGAGATGTAGATTGATAATATAATGACCAAACAATATTTTGAAAATTCTATTAAAAAAATTTTTTTTATTATTTAATTTGGTAAAAACAAGAAGCGAAATAAAAGTAAAAGAAACTCACTGGTAAGGCTGGATGAATATAGTGAGTTTTTATTATAAATTTATTTATTTTTGTCAATATAATCATTCAGTTATTGGCTTTCTAAGGTCATCTTGAATATAAACCTTGCACACATTAACTACGTCGTACGTAATTTGTTGCTTACAAATTTCATTTCTCTTTATACCATAATACCTAGGTAATATTGCAAGAAATATTTGGTATTTTACTCTTGAAAAAGTTAATAGAGACCTCACCAAAGTTCCGGCAATCACATAAAGCCGATCTTTTCTTTTTAAAAATCTTAGAAAGCGCATATCTTATGACTTCACATGTTTTATATTATATAATAAACTAATTCCAAATCAAAGAGCAGCACCCATTTTTCTGTTATTGTTTTCCTCTCCTTTTTTTTGTTGATCTTCATCAAAAAGCCCTGTTTACAAAGAAGAATAAGTGACTTAACAAGTCTGACATTTTTCATTCCTTTTCAGCTCCTGCAGCTTGTTATGCTTGTCCAAACATTACTATGTGAAGCTTTGTCCGTCGGCTATACTCTAGTCTTAAAATAGAATTTTCTTTACTCTCTGGTACTTAAGTTTGAAATAGTAATTTCTGGGTTTGTCAGACTAAAGTTTAAAATATAATTTTCTATAGGCTACCCTATTTTTTAGGTTTGTCAGAATTGCATATAAAATAAGGCTTTCTTTTGTCTGTCACGTTTAAAAAAAAATAGAATTTTATTTAGACTGTAACGTTTAAATAAGGAATAACATTTTATTTGGTCTGTCAAGTTTCAAAAAGAAATAGCATTTCCTTTGGTCTGTCACGTTTAAGTAAAAAATAGCATTTTCTTCAGTCTGTTATGTTTAAGTCTGAAATAAATTGATTAAATGGATCATTATAATACGCTCACTTCATTTGCCACGCTTAAGTTTGAAAAACGTTTTTATATTTAAATACAAAGATGAAATAGGTATGACTCCTAATGCTAACTGGGGCCTGCACGTTCTTCCTCATAGCTATCAAAACATATCCCTGTTATTGATTGAAAACCTTGTTCCCAGTTTTTTTCCGATAAGCCTGACCTGTGAAAACACATCATATAAACTAATAAAAAGGTCTAAGTTGATCAAGCCGCAATCCCATCATGCCTTGCAAACAGATAAACAAGAAAATTATGAAAGAAGATTACATTTCGGCATCGACTTTTACTTTTTCTTTTACTTTGATCCATCTCGCAAACTCCTTATCTATAGAATCATGGGATCAAACTGATCCGGGTCAGCGTGCAGCATGCTTATTCAGTGCACATATGTGCATCAATTGCAGTTGCTGCCTAGGTTACTGTTTGTCAGTGTGGATATCCTTGCAATAATCCAAACTCATTGGACTGAACAAATGTCAAAGAATATGAAATAATCCTTTGATTATAAAAGTACAAATCATCTTTTAACCTGTAATTACAGTTACATGTATGGTGCATTATACGTTTGTAGATATCTCTTAACATTTCTTTTCTCTCTATGAAAAATCTATGAAGTATATATATGTATATAAATCTATGAAGTATATATATATATATATATATATATATATATATATATATCTATGAAGTGTATATATATAAATCTATGAAGTGTATATATATAAATCTATGAAGTGTATTTATATACATCTACGAAGTATATATATATATATACATCTATGAAGTATATATATATACATCTATGAAGTATGTATATATATATACATCTATGAAGTATGTATATATATATATACATCTATGAAGTATGTATATATATATACATCTATGAAGTATGTATATATATATATACATCTATGAAGTATGTATATATATATATATATATATACATCTATGAAGTATGTATATATATACATCTATGAAGTATGTATATATATATACATCTATGAAGTATGTATATATATATACATCTATGAAGTATGTATATATATATACATCTATGAAGTATGTATATATATATACATCTATGAAGTTTGTATATATATATACATCTATGAAGTATGTATATATATATACATCTATGAAGTATGTATATATATACATCTATGAAGTATGTATATATATATACATCTATGAAGTATGTATATATATATACATCTATGAAGTATGTATATATATATACATCTATGAAGTTTGTATATATATATACATCTATGAAGTATGTATATATATATACATCTATGAAGTATGTATATATATACATCTATGAAGTATGTATATATATATACATCTATGAAGTATGTATATATATATACATCTATGAAGTATGTATATATATATACATCTATGAAGTATGTATATATATATACATCTATGAAGTATGTATATATATACATCTATGAAGTATGCATATATATATACATCTATGAAGTATGCATATATATATATATACATCTATGAAGTATATATATATATATACATCTATGAAGTATATATATATATCTATATATCTATGAAGTATATATATATATCTATATATCTATGAAGTATATATATATATATATACATATATACATCTATGAAGTATATATATATATATATAAATCTATTAAGTATATATATATATATATATATATATATATATATATATATATATATATATATATATATATATATATATGATGAAAAACATAATGGAAATAGTATTCCGACAAAATAGAGAAATAAAAAGGAACAAACCGAATTATATGTTCATTAACACATAATACAGTTTGTTCCTTTTGTTTTCTCTCTCTCTCTCTCTCTCTCTCTCTCTCTCTATATATATATATATATATATATATATATATATATATATATATATATATATATACCTCAGCAGAACATTCCTATTCTATAAACTCTTGCTTATCTAGACATATATCTTTGCTATTTTCCAACCTACCTTTATTTATATATCTATATCTACATATACAAAAGCCGGAACCGTGTTTGTGTAAACAGAAAAATATTCCCACAACCATGAGTGGGCGGGAATTTATCCTTATATACATTCAATATAAATTAAGTTCAGACACATTCATACTAAGAACGATAATTTTAAAGTTACACGTTTAAGTAAGAAATAGCATTTTTGTTGGTCAGACTTTTTTTTTACAAAGGCGTGACATCTTATCAAGGCCCGGGGGGCCACGCATGGATAAGAGTTAATGAGTGTTCGGTAGTCATTGGGCCAATGTCGTAGTAATCGTTAATAGTGTAAATTTGGTAAATTGGATTACTTAAAGGGACAACTCATCAAAAAATGTTTACGTTGGACTTGAAGGCAACCATATTTTAGTCAGCTGGCAAGGAATCCACGTTTAGGGTTAGGTACAGATAAAGAGTGGGGTAAATTATTGATAGTGGTTTCAGATAGACGAGTGTTTTTTGTAAAAGTTTGGAGCTTAGGCGAGCACTTCCCATGAAAATAACGATAGACCAGAGACAGGATAACAGCGTCTCTTGTGTCTGAAAGGGGTTGTAGCGAAGAGAAAAGGGCATCCCCTACTAGGCTACGAAGTCGGTTTTGAACTCTGTCAAGACTTAGCACTATTTTAGTCTGTCACGTTTAGATAAGAAATAACCTATTCTTTCATCAATAAAATTATATAAACATTGGAAACAATCTCCACGAATTAACCAACGTTTTGATCTCGACCCCTTCCGACGGGACTATCGAGATGTGTTGAGATCGAAGAGTTGGTTGACATAAAAATTATCGGCGTTGAAAAAAAAATTTTTTTTACTACTAAATACTTTCATGTTGATAATAGAATGAAATAGGAAAAATATTCTGAAGAGCACGTATTACGTATCAAGTATTAATCATTTTTAACAAATTGTTTAATGTATGAAACATGTTCATTGTAATTTGGCTTAAAACGTATAACATACGCATTTCATTTTAAAATTTGAACAAGGCTTAAGGAGAACACAATCTCAATTATTTCAAACCACGCGTGCAAGCGTTATCTTCCAGACATAAAAAATATCAGCGTTGACGAAAAACACACGGATTTTTACCGCTAAATTATTTCCTGTTATTAACAATATAACGCGGAAAAAAATTCCTGCAGAGGAAGAATTACGTTAAAATTATTAATAATTTTAAACAAATCTTTGTTTATTTTATAAAACAGTTGAGTTGTAATTTGGCTTCAAACGTATAATATACGCATTTCATTTTATACACACACACACACATATATTTATATATGCACATACGAGATTTCAAACATTTCCATCTCACAAATTGGGAATAAGAGCAGCCGAATATATATATATATATATATATATATATATATATATATATATATATATATATATATATACTAGCAGGCTGTCCGGTGATTGCACAGTCGTAAAATACGCCTAAATATATTTTATTTCATACAGGAAATGTGACAGGAACATGCGAGTATTATTTTTTTAAACAATTCATTTCTTGTAAATAAAAAATACTGAGTTGAGAGCGAAACTAAGATTTAGATAGTGAGTCAAATACGATAACCATTAGGCCAGCTTGACATGATCTTTAAAGCGTTTTCAAACCTACTTATTCTTTACATAAAGAACCTGTCATGTGTATCATTCACACATTCGCATTCGTGAAACAGTTGACAAACATAAAAATCCGATAATCCCAACGTACCAATTTTTCAATTTGGACCGCTTAGCAGCTCGTTTTCCGGATGAAAACCGACTGAAATTTTTTTTCACATGTCTGAATAACCTATATACCAAATTTGAAGTCTGTAGATCAAAAATTCATTGAGTATATAGGTTGAGAAGTGTCCAGATACACATCTCACTTACATACATACATACATACATACATAGCCTCTTGCGGGGGGAGGTAATATTAGATATACGTGGTGAGTTGTAGTTTTAAATATTATGTTCATACATGCCTTTGCCAGCTTTGCCAAGTTCGTGACTGGAAAAAAATTGCAACATTACGTTAAAATAAATAAGCATTTCATTAATTAGTTTGTTGGAAACCGGAAACAAAATCTTTCTTACTTATTTATATCGATAGATAAACATTGATATTCTGGTAATTTTGATACAAATGTATTTGCCTTTTAAATATGACTATACAGAAAGGACAAGAAAGAAGAAATCAATTTGCCTTTCATTTGCAATGTAGAAATAAATCACAACTTATTGAAAACCAAATAAAGGAACAATTGAACACAGATGCGATATATTAGTCCAGAAAATAAAACAGTTACGTGAAACAAAATTATTTGTCATATTAAAATCGAATTGGAAAACAATAAAAAAATGATTGATAAAACGTCATTTTTCAAAACCAATATGCAAATTAGTAAAGCTTGCGGCTAATATCGCACATACATAAACAATATATGAAAAGGATGGTGTGCCTATGTACTTATAAAATTCGTACCGTTTCTTAAAATGGTAATCAAAAGGTTTTTTCTCAGAATAAAAATCTCCTCCTACTTTCTCTTAATAACACTAAGAAGAAATAAATTGTACCTCCTTTGATCCAAATGAAATATACTTGTTCATGTACTATGGTTAATGTAGTTTCAATATACATGTATTGTCATGTGGGTCGATCTACAAAACTCTAGAAATTTGTAAACGGTCAACAATTTTTTAGACTTTATATATAGAGATCCATCAGTATCGGATTTTTCAGGTTTTATGACCAACACAATCATCAGATTGTGACCAGACAAGGGTCAACATAAAGTTTGTAAAAGAGAATTTATGCCCTCCACTTTTATTTCCCATAGCAGAAACATGAAATATATATTCACATAAAAGCTGATCTCTGAGGACGTAAAATTTATGACAAACATCGCTGGTATGTTCCTTAAATCTTCTATAAAATAAATCTTTCAAAAATAAGAAATGGTATATTCAACACCCACGCACACCTACATCCACCCACATATAAGATATATATATATATATATATATATATATATATATATATATATATATATATATATATATATATATAAAATCTATAGACAGTCCGCAGTGACTGTAAAAGTTGATTAATAAGAAACATCAATCCGTGCCGTATGAATAAAAATCTATATATTAATACTATAGTACCTTTAACGTACATACGTGTGTCGCAGTTTTCAGATTATAAATTATTTGATCGGGAGTTCCTATTTATTAAAAAGGAGAATAGAAGGTGGTAACATACTATGAACAATAAAGTAATACATGTACGCTAATATAATGTTCGTAGTATGCTATCATATTTTATTCCCTTCTTATAAATAAGATCTCCCGATTACTGAAAGACGCCATGTTAAAAAAACATTAAAAAAAAATTAATAAAATAATGGGCCATACGTGAAACTAAAATATACCTTCTTGGTCTTCTGGCTGGGATCCAAAGGTAGTATCTGTCCTGTCTAAAGATAGTGCAATGATATTGTGCGGTTTCCGTTCGCGCCGGGTGTCCATACAAAGGACACATGCCACAATTCTATAAGGATATTGGAGATAAACTGTAATAGCAAGGTATATTCTGACACTACATTAACCAGATTACTTTGATAAATAATTTTGTAGTTCAACAAAAGGACTACAATAATATCCCGGAGTTTCAATTAATGCAAAACGCCCACAGAATGCCCACTATTTATATATTACATATGACAGATGCCGGTGTGGAATTTCCACAAGTTCCGCTGGTATGTAGACATTTATTTACTAGGTTTCACCAAACCACGATCGCCATTTTGTGAATTCTGATTTTGTGAAGTCTCTGTAGCAATCTTTTGTCTATTTAAACGTATACATATACCTTCTATATAATGTAAAGCCAGTTTCTTTGTTTATATGTAAATGCTGAATAGCGTGGCTCATATAAATTCAATATATAATTCTATTTAACAATAAATAAGTGGCAGGTATTAAAACATATTCTTACAAAGTAGTTTATTTCCAATTAATTTCATTAAAAACATAATCTGCTTTGAATTTTATTTCTTACTGTTTGAATAGAGAGAGAGAGAGAGAGAGAGAGAGAGAGAGAGAGAGAGAGAGAGAGAGAGAGAGAGAGAGAGAGAGTCTAAAGAAGCTTTGAATAATAAAAAAAGTAAAATAAAGAATGCGGTGTAAATTCCCGGAACAAAAAAAAAAAAACTAAATTAAACCTATTGCAGACTTAGCACCTACATAATCCGACTCCTAAAAAGTTTAGTTTATAATTACAAAAAAGAATTCATTTATGTAAGGATGGAAAAAAAGTTTAAATTGTAAAATAGAAATAGACTTAGCACTAAAGATGAAAAGAGAAAACCATAACTAAAATTTTCTAAATAATACGATTACTATTTATACTAATATATATATATATATATATATATATATATATATATATATATATATATATATATATATATATATTAGTATAAAAAAGAATTTAACCATGTAAGGATGAAAAGAGAAAACCATAACTAAAATTTTCTAAATAGAAAATGGGGATCCTCAGTTGCCTACCATGTAGCTTTTCTGTTTAATACATGGCTCTTCAGTGGATAATGCCACTTCCCCAACAAAAAAATGTACAATAAGATTGTTACTATTTATACTAATATATAGTTCAATTTTCACCCAAAACAAGACACAGTGCCACTTTTGAAGTAGGGGGCTACTATCGGGGACATAAGTTGCAGAGGTATTATGAAAGGAGATGAATAGAAAAATGTCTGTTCTCATTACACTTGAACTTCTGTATGTCAGTACAGTGGGAAAGCAGAATTCCGGAAGAGAGTTCCAAAGTCTAGCAGTTCTGGTGAAGAAACTAAAAAAAAAAAAGAAACAATTAATAAGTAAATTTAACAAGATTACAAGATCTATTCTGCGACATGTTTCTAGCATATAAATGCTATGAGAATAAATATGCATAAAAGCTTAAGTACCTTAGGTACCAGAAAGGCAAATAGATAAGAGGAAGAAAACCTAGCCATACATATCTAAAACCCAAATATATAGTCTAAAGAAGCTTTGAATAAGAAAAAATGTAAAATAAAAATAAAGAATGCCGTTTAGATTCCGGGGGGGGGGGGAGACTAAAAAACTTAGCACCTACATAATCCGATTTCTAAAATGTTCATAATTAAAAAAGAGAATTCATATATATAAGGATGGAAAAAAAAAACACCTTGCATGAGCTGATTTCTCAAAAGTTTTCAATTATAAAAGAGAATTTAACTACATTAGGATGAAAAAAGAAAACAATAGTTAAAATTTTGTAAATAGAAAAACGGGGATCCTCAACTGCTTACCCTGTAGCTGTTATATAAAGCTGAACGTCTGTGTGTGTGTTTGGTCACGAATAGGCTCCTATATGGTTGACTATTGTAGAAAACTGATCACATATAATGATAGATGTATCGAGACACAGGAATGGGTATGTTTGATCTGGCATTATGATGATTCATTCAAATTGTGGGGTCTGCGTACACGCCTGGTCCACAAAGTATGGAAATAAAAAATTTAAAAATTAAAAAAAAACGTTTACAAGTGTTTTTGATATAGATGTAGATAAGAATATTTTGATAAGTTTTTTTTAGCTTAAATAGGGGTGGTATAATAAAATTGTGGGGTCTGCGTTCGCGCCTGGCCTCCACAGAATGGAAATATGCACAAACTTTAATAAAGACATTTCATATCTATCTGCGTAAGTATACTTTCATAATTATGTTTCAGTTTGAAGAAATATGGTATAATAAAATTATGGGGTGTTCGTTCACACCTGACCTCCATAGAATGGAAATATGTCACAAAGTTTAACAAGGTTTTTTTTAATATAGATCCACAGAATATTGTGATAAGTGTTTCAGTGTGAACAGGTATGGTATAATAAATTATGGGGTTTATCTATTTTATTTTTACTTTCATCATATTTTGCTTTGGTTTTGATACCCTCAAATTCGAAGCTATCTCTTTACAACCCTTCCTTTTCATAACCTATCATACTTTCATAAATCACAGTCCATTTTCTGTAGGTTGTTTTTGAACCCAGTCAGCGATGGGTATTTTGCTAGTATATATATATAAATTAAATCCTTGAAATGATACCATCAGGTTTCACGCTTCTAATTATTTATGTGAGGATTGATTATTCATATTATTTGAATTCTTCAAACTACTGTTCTCATTTTAAGTGTTACTTTCACAACGTTTCGGTCGATGTAACCTTCAACATTCTTCAGGTGCTTTTTTTGTTGAACTTTGGAATCATCTCCATTGATTAAATAAAAGGCTCCGTTTAAAATTTCGTGCATATTGCCGAGTTTAACAAGATACACCTGAAGAAAGTTGGTGGGTACATCGACGGAAACGTTGTGGAAATAACACTCAAGATGAGAACTGAAGAATCCAAATAATACGAATATATCAAAGTTAACAAGAAAAGAAGAATGAACCGATTTGGCCACATCATCACAAGAGGTCCTGGAAGCAATGTAAACCAAGCGTATAAGGAAGAGTTGGCACTTTTGCATGTCAGTGACATATTAGCAACGGAGACGAGTTATCGACCCTTGTTTTTCAAAAGAGAACTAACGTCTAGAGTTTACAATAACGCAAAAATACATAATAAAATAAATAACAGAAAAATATGAAAATCGAAACATTTATTGAATAAAAAAACGTATCAAAATATAATTTTAATGTAATTTCTTTGCAATGGGTGATTCATAACTGGAACTAAACTAATAAATATGATAGAAAAAATGAAGCATATTGTTTTTAGAATTATTTTTTTTAAAGCAGGGTTGTATAAAACTGTAGCGAAATATAATTTTTAAAAAACCCTCAACATTTATAGAGGTTTAAGAATTATTTTTTTTTTGTACAGAAAGATTGTATTAAAATTTAGCAAAATATAATTTTACTTTGCATGCAGTTTTAAAAAAGGAAGAATTATCAACCCCTGTTCTTTGGTTAACAAATGATATCTGGCTGCAGTTCTTGAAACTAAAATAAACACATTCGCCTCATGTCACTGACATGCAGAATTGCCGGAGAATTTCCCGGTAAAAAAAAACTTGTGCTAGACTTCTAAAGCACTGAACTAATCATGTCCGCAGCGATCTTGAGCATCCTTGGCTAATGGTGTAAACATTATCGAAGCACCGAATAAAAGGAATAGATCGTGTATCCATAAAGTGTGCTAAGATTCTCCGAGAATTATGCAATAAAATAAATTCAGTATGCATGGACAGTGTTAGGAACTTTCGGATTATATTTTTGGAGAAATTGGAATTTACTGGAAGTTATATTACTATAATAAGAAACAAAAGGATGAGGATTGAGTCGTTGTATTGTTTGGATGCTTCGGACTACTGGTTTCATCTTGAATGTTATTTTCACATTGCTAAGGAAACGAAAGCATGTTATTCGCATGGAATAAATAAACGGTTTTGCTTAAAATTCTGTACTGATTCCTGACTTTAATAGAAAAATTTTCGAGTTTGACAAGATACACCTGAAGATAGTCAGAGATTACAGCAATCGTTACATTGTAAAAATAACACTCAAAATAAGAACTGTAGTCCGAAGAGTCCAAATAATACGAAGAAAAGGGCGAAATAAAAAATATATTTTTAATAAATGGAAATGTTTTCTTATTTTTTATTTATTTTATAAGAATATTTAATTTATTTAGTTATTTATGCTAAAATGGGATCGCGTGTCCATTCCCTATGCCTTTGCCATCAGGCGTTTTACCGACGCAATGCCCATGGAGGTATAGATGCATAAATTGACAGTAAGGGTTTTATTTTCAACCACACTTGTCAGCCGAATGTCCCGCTTTGGAATTTAATCTATTTTTGCAAGATGGAAATTATTTACACCGGAACATTCGCTGCCTATTTTGGCAGATTGAGGAAGAACGATTCCAGTTCCAAATTTCAAAGAAATGGAGAAAATATCCCACTTTGACACATTCTAATCAGACGATGGCTTTGATTTGCTCTGAGGCGAAATAAATTCCAAAGTTAGCATTCTTCTAATCCACTCGGTAAACTAGAAGATTCCAAAATAACCATTTTTAAAGATTATTTTTGAAGACGTTCCTGGTTTAATTGGAAGTGGCCTGTCTTAATCTTAGCGTATATTTAATCTCAGAAACAAATAATTTCATTCGTTTGTGTTATTGTTTATGTTCTTTTTTGCAATTATTGGCCCAACAAAATTAACTTTCTTTATATATGTCCTGACATCTATATAAGGGGCTTTGTCCGTTGTTCTGTCTGTTTACTGGGTGTTTGTCCATTTCATTCTTTTTGCAGCCTGCTTATTGTTGTCTCACCATGTTTCGGCTAACTCATTCTTTGGCCTTCTTCAGGTGATTAATCGCGATGAGATAGGAATGCTAGTCTTGTAACTTATCCCCAGTAATTACTGGCCCTCTCGGTGGGGCATTAGAATACACCGACTGCCCCCCCCCCTGCAGAGGGTAAAAGTCCCTCAATGGGGGTCCTGGATATGACCTTAAACTATATCCAGTGGTGAGGCCCCAGCTTGTGGGCTTTGGGGAGTGTGCAGCCACCCTTTAATTACCATTGCTCCCAGGTCCACTCTGACCCGGAGTGGTAGTACCTGTTAGTGTCCCAACTATGGGTTAAATAGAAACCGAGGTGAAAACAACAAATATATTCTATTAAAAAAACTTTTCTTCCGAATCTTTGGATTCGGCATTAAATAACCCAAAAAGGGTTGATATGCCGTAAAACAAAAACAACCAACCAACCAGTAGTTACTGTCTTCCATAGTTGTTGTCTCACCACGTATTTGCCAACTAATCTTCTGGCTTGCTTGATTAGGATTGAAACTGCTATTTTCAAACAATGCTTAGTTGGAACTATAGAGACTCAACACCTCTATCCATTGCGCCACGGGCCCCGAAGGATAAGCTGGCTGAAACATGATGAAACAACAACTATGAAGATGAGGATAATAGTTCACACACACACACACACACACACACACACACACAAAATGAATGTACAGATTATGTAGTCCCATCTCAAAGGATTCCAAAAATAAAAAACACAACATTTAAGGCTAGGCCTTCGTTTGAAATAGTATTTCTTGGGGTCTGTCATGGTTTGATGCACGTTTTTGAACCGTCATACTTCAGTCGAAAATAACATTTTATTTAGTCTATCATATGTCAGTTTGAAATAGCATATTTTTTAACTGTCATACTTCAGTTTAAAATAGCATATTTTTTTAACTGTCATACTCCAGTTTAAAATAGCATATTTTTTAACTGTCATACTCCAGTTTAAAACAGCATATTTTTTTAACTGTCATACTCCAGTTTAAAATAGCATATTTTTTGAATTGTCATACTCCAGTTTAAAATAGCATATTTTTTGAATTGTCATACTCCAGTTTAAAATAGCATATTTTTTTAACTGTCATACTCCAGTTTAAAATAGCATATTTTTTGAATTGTCATACTCCAGTTTAAAATAGCATATTTTTTTAACTGTCATACTCCAGTTTAAAATAGCATATTTTTTTAACTGTCATACTCCAGTTTAAAATAGCATATTTTTTGAATTGTCATACTCCAGTTTAAAATAGCATATTTTTTGAATTGTCATACTCCAGTTTAAAATAGCATATTTTTTGAATTGTCATACTCCAGTTTAAAATAGCATATTTTTTGAATTGTCATACTCCAGTTTAAAATAGCATATTTTTTGAATTGTCATACTCCAGTTTAAAATAGCATATTTTTTTGAACTGTCATACTTCAGTTTAAAATAGCATATTTTTTAACTGTCATACTTCAGTGTATGTACGGCACACCAGTTGACACACCAGATCACTAAACTTAAGCAATTTTTCATCTGGCAGTACCAGATGAATGACCATTTGGGAAGGCTAGACGCTGTATGTACCTTCTGGGAAAGTTGGGTGTGGGTTCAGTACCTTCACCCTGTAAAAAGAACTCTTTACTACAAAAACATCTACAAAGTTGTGGATGGCCTATGCCCCTCCAGGTGCTCAAGACTATAGATCGATACTTCAGTGTGACATAGCATGTTTTGTTAATTGTCATGCGTCAGTTTAAAATAGCATTTTCTTTGATCTGTCATGCTTCGCTTTTAAATAGAATTTTGTTTGATATGTTATGAGTTTATTTTCAAAACATCATTTTCTTAACTTTGAAAGTTTTTTTATATGCTTTCCTTTCTCGCTACAAGAACTTCATGATTTGGTTTATAGCTCTGTCATGATTGAGTTTGAAATAAAAATTTTCTTGGTCTTTGATACATATTTTTTTTTATAGTATTTCCATTGGTCTATCACAATTAAGTAAGTACTTCCACTGGTCTGTCATTCTTAAGTTAGCAATAGTATTTTCATTGATCTGTCATTCGTTTTGCAATCCCGTCTTTTCAGGTGCCTCCTGTCAAACAGTAGAAACGTCATATAATGTTTTGTAACGTTGCTCAAAACGTTGTAGTCTCAGTCGCAAAGTAGACAAAGAATAGAAAAAACTTCAACTCGCTTTTACTTTTGTACAACATGTAATTTCTCTATCTCCTGTCACGCATGACTTCTCGTTACGGCTGTGACGTCACTCACGTTATCGTCTTCTCGAACATGCTCTCAAACACCATCCACGTCTCTAACCTCTAATGTGATCATTTTCTCGAACATGCTCTCTCCTCTTTATAGCCTTCTTTTTTCTTACCTGACGCCATTTTGCTCATGACTCGGCATTTGCATATAGCCTTCTACACTTTGTTACAGTTTAACCTGAGTCTTTATAGTATCCGTGTTTACAGGCTGATAGCATTTAATCATCCAGATTTTGTGATAGTATTTCAGTTAACTCGTTAAATCTTCTTACTCAGGATTGAACTCAGAATCTCAAAATAAATGGGATGCTTTAACCAATGTTTTATTCATCTCGACCAAGTGTCTTTGCAATATAACTGAAAGTGCAAATAAAATGATGGAAGCCAGTCTGAAGATATTAAATAATAATGCAAATTTCTAAAGTCTTATTGACTGATAAATACAAGACTAACACACGAACCTACACAAGGTTCAAACATAAACCTGTTTAAAAAATCTGAGGGTGAAGTGTTTGCGAACAGTTTCGCAAACGAAATACACAAATCAACCTCAATAAAATTTCTAATCAATGTTACCAAAGTCCAAAAGCTAAGCAATTGTAAACAGTCTAGCAAGCAAAATCATAATTACTTGTAAATATAACAAGAACAAAAAGAAAATAAATCTAAACTTCATGCACAACAAAGGAAATAAACATGTACTCGCAAAGTTACATCTTTTTATAGCACTTCTGCATTACACAGAAGGCGCCATTGTTTTGTGCATTTCACTAAACTGTCGCCAGGTGGCGCTTCTCTCAATTCAAATTGTTTATTAAGTTAAAAATGAAACTATAATATATTATTGACCCTTCAACAGATGCCACAAAAAATTACAACTATATTTTGTTACAGTGATAATTTTACATTAATTTTTCAACAAAATGTTTCGAAAAACAAAACAACAAAAAATATAATGTTACTTTAATTAAAAAAAAACGTTTCGAAAAAAAAACAACAAAAAATATAATGTTACTTTAATTCAAAAAAATGTTTCGAAAAAAAAAATATAACGTTGCTTTAATTCGAAAAATGTTTCATTTAAATGATTAAATTGTTCGGGGGGAAAAGTCCAATTTTACTTAAAAATATGTATTGGGGAAAAACATCCAATGTTGCTTTAATTTAAAAATTATTTTATTAAAACTATATTTTCTTATGGTGACTTTTCAATAAACGTTTTTACAATTATATTTTGATACATTTTCATACATTAAATAAATTGGTTTTTAATTATTTTTGTGTCGGGAAAAAAAATCTTGTTTGTTATTTATTTGCCGAGTTATTTGACCAAGAAGAAATTGGAGTTATCGCCCCCTAACAATAGCGCCTCCCTTGTAATGCAAAAGTGCCCTTTTTATTTCTAAAAAAACTTAGTTATCATTTTATTCAGAAGTGAACTTTTCACAGTATCACATACTAGTTAGGTAAGAAAATTAGCATGATTCGTCACTTGTTCATCCATCACCACTATCACGACAAAAGACACAAAAAGTTTTAGGGGTTATTTTATTCTTTGTCACCCAAATGCAGACAATTTTTCATATCTTATTTTTAATACCTTTTGAAAGACTTAATATTTTTTCAGGTTTGGCAGATAACTTATAATCTTTGAGCCATTTAATTAATCATTCTTTTCTAAAATAATATGCAAAATTCTTTACTTTTAATTTCAGTCATATTGAAATCCAAAATAGCAACTTTTGTTCAATTAATTGTTTACAATGGCTACGGCGAATAATTATGTATACAAAGTGTGATCGTGTAACGAAGGGAAACCTGGTCTGTGAGGATTAAGGACATGGATTGCATAGAATTTACAGCAAGAACTTGTCTTGCTATCACAGCAGAAAGTAAACATTTTGTCTTCTCTTAAAATGTCTCCAATTGTTTGAGGTAAAACTTTTTTGCCAACGTTTTCCACTTGTGCGACACATTATTGAGGATTACACCCCTGATGTAGCCCCGACCCTTCTTTATTGATTGAAATTTATTCATTTTCAAATCTAAAGTCAATAAATTCTTGTCGTAGTTTGCGCCATAAATAAGCAGATTCAGGTCATACCATCGATTAGTACTCATAGTCATAGTATTTCCAATCTCTCGGTTGACAATCATCTCATTAACCCTTGTCCTTTATTGATTCTTGGCCTTGATAAGTGATGACCCAATAGTAAAAATAATTGAATCAAGGAATAAAAGATTAAAATAAGATGAAATTGAATCAAAAATTTTAACTCAATACCTTTAACGCAATTTATCATTATTGTTAAAAAATAAATTGAATGCACTGCATTTTTTAAACGATTCATTGTATACAATTAAATGGATATATATTGTTATTTTACACGAAACTGCAAGTTTATACCTTTCCCCAAAGTCATATCAGCCCTCCGTTCAGTCCTTTGAAACAATGGATACCCACTGCAACGATGCCTGTGTGTGTAATTGTGAAGCAAGCATTTCGCAATTACCACCACACCTCACTGATTCAAGGAGAAATTCAGGACAACTAGAAACAGTACCTTGATAAGCAGAAAGCACATACAGCACCTAGTATTAACAAATGGTCACCTATTTGTGTACTGATCAGACTCATGTCCATAAAGTAATTATTTCTAAATGACAATCCTTGATACAACTGGGTTTTAACTCAACACAGCCAATTCCATTGTCTGGGAGAGTATCCATTGATCTAGCCAAGCAAGCACCCAAATTTAGTCTTATAAAGAAATTGGTAAAGCTATCACGTTTGATAATTTAAGGGGGACACTTGTCCTCTTTTACAACTCGTACATGGTTGGTGTGCATTATCGGTAAACTAAGTGCTTGCTTTTGGCACCAACATGTGGTCACTTGAGATTAGAAAGGTTGTATCTGCAATTGTTTGTGATTTTGCATTACAGCCCAGGGCATGTTTTATTTGCAATGATTTATCTGCCCACCCATGTTTCGTACGAAATTCTTTGTTCAATCCTGAGAAAATTATCGATGTACAAAAGTACTCGCTATCTTTAGAATAAAAGCACCATCTGGAAAACGAAAGTGCATAAAACATTAAATGATCATGATTAGGATACAACTGGGGTTAAACCAGTGTCCTTATTAGAAATAAACATGGTACATCTCTGCCGCATCTCAACATCTGAGTAGAACACATATTATATAAAGAGCACTTGTCTGCTAAAAGTCAAAAACCACGAAACAAAGATGCACAAAGTTGATATATTCTTGATCAATGTTGCCTGGAATGAATAATCTCTAAAATTAAAAAAAATATATATATTCATTTTTTGACCCGAAATGAATGCAAATCTGGTCGTGGAAAAGGTTCTGTTTTCCAGTCACTCACTGAAGAAAATTAACTCTGATTTTTTTCCAAAGTTAATTCCCTTATGCCGACTCATTTCTCTAGTTGTCCGTGTGTATCTGTGTGTGTTCAGAAAGAGGAATAGGCTGGGTGGAGAATACAAATGAGGCTAAACTTAAGCGTTTTTGTATTTTTCCTGAAATGTTGCGTGGAACCACCTGCGTATGAACCATCTTGAAACACTTTTCATTTGAACATTGCAGGTTGCACGTCCATTCTTCATCCACCAATTAAGGTCTGAAGAAAACTGGTTTGACTGTAATCAAGTCTTACCAATTCTAGTGGTGACTTATGATGGTTAGTAAATCATTATAAATAGTTTGCAATTTTTTAGATGAGGATTCATAATTTGCATTGATTTTATTATTCAGACTACTATTCTTTTGGCTATTGTTTTCATAACGTTTCGTCTGATGTAGACCCGACCCTTCTTTAAGTTTATCTCTAAGAACTTGGAAGTCTATAGATAGTGTGTTTCGACATTATATCAATCCCTTTTCGGTTATTTATCTTATTTTGTATGGAAATCGCTTGAGACAAGGCATGAAGCCATTTGATGTAAGGAGCTAACAAGAACGAAATCTAATTATTGCAGGCACAAGAGATTCCTATTGCCCTTAATCTTGAAAAGACCAAGGTTGTAGGTAGAAGGAAAAAAAATGTCTATTGACAATGTATATTATTTAGATTACTCAAACTGCCATTCTTATCTTGGTTGATATTTTCACGTTTCAGCCGATGTAACTTCCGCCCTTTTTTTAGGTGCATATATGTGCATCATTTTCCAACTGAATCCGAGTTTTACATGAAGATTTAAAAAAAAAAACGAGGTTGATATTACGTAAACTTGAAAAACGAAACGAAATCTTTATTCCCTTTCTTTTCGTTTGGACGATCAATTTCGTAACGCCTGCTATTCGCCTCATTCTAATTTTCATCCAAATAAAATTGCGAATGCATTTGAAAGGTTCTTAATTTATACACATGGAGAAAATCCAATATGCTCCGTTTTAAACTGTGTTTATTAGTGGAAGCATTCAACATCTGCGATCGAAAACATGGCATGTTGTTGAAGAGATGTTCACGCCGTGCGATGAACAAACGCCAAGTTGTCAGAGGAATTTCAAAGTAATGAAAGCTAAGTTTAGATAAGTAAATAAATGGATTGGCAGGTTTTGAACAGAAATGGTGAAGGAATTTATTGAACTTCCTTTAGTAGACTATAAGACTAAAATCATACAGCATTTAATTAGGGGGGATGCGTGATAGATCTATAGTTCACTTGAATTAACCTGTTTTTTTATGAAACTCGCTCCAGACAAGCGAGAAACCACTTAATATAAGGAACTAATAAAGACGTGCAAAAATCTTTTTTCAAAGTAGATAACTCTAGTCATCCCTACATTAGGAAAGCAGAAAATCGCGAGGGCGAAAGAAAACTGGTTTCCATGCAAACCATAGGACAAATGAGAGATAACAGAATCTCCAAAAGAGTAGGTGAATTTTTTCCTGCTGATTCTGTGCAGTTCTAGGAGTCCATCCTTCAATGATTTGCCTTTTCACTCTTTGAGACGGAATTAGTTTATTTCTAATTGCCAGAATCGCCCCTATCGAGAAATACCCAGGCACTTTTTTTGTAGACCAGATACGGCATAATCACATTGGCACATCAGTTCTCGCTGGATCATTGCAGTTAAGCAACGTTGAGCCTAGTCAGTATCAGATAAGTGACCAACGTTGAGCCTAGTCAGTATCAGATAAGTGACCAACGTTGAGCCTAGTCAGTATCAGATAAGTGACCGACGTTGAGCCTAGTCAGTATCAGATAAGTGACCAACGTTGAGCCTAGTCAGTATCAGATAAGTGACCAACGTTGAGCCTAGTTAGTATCAGATAAGTGACCGACGTTGAGCCTAGTCAGTATCAGATAAGTGACCAACGTTGAGCCTAGTCAGTATCAGATAAGTGACCAACGTTGAGCCTAGTCAGTATCAGATAAGTGACCAACGTTGAGCCTAGTCAGTATCAGATAAGTGACCAACGTTGAGCCTAGTTAGTATCAGATAAGTGACCGATGTTGAGCCTAGTCAGTATCAGATAAGTGACCAACGTTGAGCCTAGTCAGTATCAGATAAGTGACCAATGGAGTTGACTTATTACTTGTCTTCTGTTCCTTGCAACGTAGTCTGCATACAACGTGTGGGGCCCGTGTGTAAACGTGGTAACGTTAAAATAGCAGAGTTTTATTCAACATTCCAAAACCAATCTTATCTCTAACTCTTCCCTCGTGAGGAGGTAAGTAAATAGTCAAACCAAAAAGTATCTATTATATTCTTTCAAAAATTGCGAGACATTCAGTGCAACTTGTTCACATAATCTCGGAATTATCTTACTTTTGTAAAACAGTAAAGATAACTTGTCAAAATTCCTAAAGGAAAATCATTTCAATAACTTCAAACTTATTAAAATTCATTTCGACTTCATTGTGTAAACCAAAGAACAAAGGCTATATCGGTATTTTGGTGAGCACAAAAGTTCACCAAGAATACATTAGAAAAGGTCCAAAAATGAATAATTTTATTTTGTTTCCTTTCAAATAAGTAAAAGTGTTTTGGGAGAATATTTGAATGTCCTTATGATTGTTTTAATAAAATTCTTCTTCAACAGAATCTGTTGCCCTGCACTTTCTGACATTTGTTTTCGGAGGTTATAAAGTAATTATCATTTCTATTAAACAGAATATCATCACTTTTCCAAACAATGGGTAGGAGATTCGTGGAAATAATTGAAATCTAATGAAAGAGTCGATAAAATACTACTTATCTGAATATAAAAAGACATTTAAAATATTTAATAACAACAGTGAATAGAATGGAATTATTTTCTCTGTTTTTGGCTGCTCTAAGGTGGAAATAAACGCCAAACAAAAAGGGAAAAAGATTAACAAGTGGCACAGTAATAAAACGGTTCTACTATAAGACTTATTGTTCTTTGTGATCTTCCAAGTGGCACTGGTTGGATAGCAGAGGAACGAACGTGTGTAGTCAAGATTTTCAGCTCTTTTTTGACTTCCGGGTTCTGCTTCGCTCACGAGGCGACAGTAACAAGCAAGATATGGTCCCTTCTGATTAATGATTATCTTCCTCTCAGGGAATGTAAAAACTCCCTATGTTAAGAATGGCTTTCTGGCCCGCTTGACTATATCTAATTATCTAGCCAAAATGGACAACAGAAACTGGGATTCAAAAGAAAGACAATCTTGACTATAATAAAAAAAAACAACGTAGAGTTGCACCGTGTTGTCCTTCTCTCGAAATTCGAAGTTTCGTCGGTTTCGTAATCTCGTGTGGTTATAGTTGTTTTTAATTGCAGCCGTTTCTCTTCTCAGGTGGTTGAATATGCTCTACTGAACCCACAGTGCTTCTAAGCCTGAATGGGTACATCTTAAAAGTATCCGTTCTTTTTGAATATCATATTACAACTAACAAAGTGAATTCCCTTTGTTTTCAAAAGACAGGCGTAAGCTAGCATATTTCACAATTCAACGAAAATGCTATTTCAAACTTAAGCATGAAAGACAAAGGCAAATGCTATTATCAACTTAAACGTGACACACCAACGAAAACAATATTCTAAACATAAGCATGGTGGGCAAACGCCAATGCTGTTATCAAGTTAAGCGTGACAGACGAAAATTTTATTTTAAACTTAAGTATGGAAAAAAACGCAAATGCTATGATCAACTTAAGTATGACAGAACAACACAAATACTATTTAAATCTTAAGCATGGAAGACAAACATAAATACTGCTATCAACTTGAGCCTGACAGACTAACGAAAATGTTATTTCAAACTAAAGTAGGGAAGATAAACACAAATGCTATTGCAGTCAACTAAACGAATCTTATTAAATTTTTTTTCAAGGCGTAGAAAACACATGCTAGTATATTTCTCAATCTCGAGGTGTTGATTACTGCCCGATATATACCGGATCAATGATCTTAAACATAGGCGCCTGCCATGGTCAGTTGGTTGATGTGTTGTCGTACAAGCAGCATGGCTAGAGAAGATGAACGATTAGGTACTTATTCCCATGGCGATGAACCAAAGTCTATATTAATCCGTGCTTGAAATACTGCATTTATTTTCGTGATGTTTGCAGATAACAAGAAACTTTGCATCCATTTCAAGAGTTGTTGAACTGAATCATTTAAAAATAATCTTATTAATTAGCATAGGTAGAAGTCTTATCAAATTTTAAATTTATAGATCGAATATTGGTAAGCAAAAAATATAACTTAGCAGAACAAAATCTTGGTCAGTAAGAGTCGAGGATATGCGTTGCATGGAGAGAAATGACATGCGAATTACATGATGAATGATATGTGAGTCTTAAAAGGAAGATTAAATCTGGACAATATAAAGAGATGTGTGCTGAACAGGAGAATTAAATGATATGTCCTGTTTGAAAGAATGAGTGGAGGTTTTGGGACTACTACATGTACAGCAGTTAAAGTAGCACGTTCAGTTCTCAGGGGAATCTGTGTTACTTTATATATATATATATATATATATATATATATATATATATATATATATAAATTATTTTTTTACTATAATAATTAAATACCTACAGACACTAGTGTTTCATCCTTTCGGGAATCTTCAGTGCAGGGTGTCACGATTAATACCAGTCGAACGATTCGAACCCCGTATCACGAGACATCTCTGGCTCGATTAGCGAAGACCTAATCCATCCGTCTACCATTAACCGCGTGAAATAACGTCGAATTTAAACATTTTAATTTTAAATTTTCATTTACGTCAGTCAGAGAGTGATCTAATCGTTATACGATGATCTATGCATAAGAACTAACTTGACCGACTTTAATTCAACTGAATGTGCTCAACGATAAGAAACGAATTTCTTAAAGGGGCTGTCATATATATATATATATATATATATATATATATATATATATATATATATATATATATATTACTACAGAGATGTTTTACCGTAGCACGGCTATTCAATGTGGCTAGAAATTGTGAATATTTAAAGTTGAGATTCAGAACTCGATTGTTTGGTCAGCAACCGAAACGTCTCAGCCTTCCACTATTATAGTTGCTATAAAAAGGAGAAATTATAATTATTTGTTGGTGTATATTCATACTGTGTACTGTCTCGAAAGTTCAATTTTACGGATGCAAAGTAACACTTGTTAAATATAGTTTTACAAAACACAAGAAATGAAGTAATGGACTTTATGACCTTTTAAATCATATTATCATCAGAGGTTTCTTTTTTTATTTCTTTTAACATAAAAAGAATGTTTTTGCCAGCATTATAGCACGTCTTTTTTATTTGCATTCTTTTACCTCCTCTCCCGACGCGAACCCTTTGATTTTTTGATTATGCATAAGACTTAGTTTTGCTTGATTTACTATCGGTTTCTTTTCTGATGATGTGACGATTGAGACGGGGTTAAGGTCCATGACGTCGTCTATTCTTTTATAAACAATATATATATATATATATATATATATATATATATATATATATATATATACCACAATAAAAATATATTTTTAAATGTGTTTATATACGTAAATGCAAATATAATGTATGCATATATATATGCATATATATATATATATATATATATATATATATATATATATATACATATATGTATGTGTATGCATATATATATATATATATATATATATATATATATATCGTGTGTATATTTGTTATTTTCTTGCCGTTGAATGTAGTTATTTATTCTTTGATAATTCTAACACCGTCTTATCGTTCACACTTGGTTTCCTCTAAATATGTTTTTTTTTCTAGCCATCATCAATACGCTACAAACAGTCCTGATATACCAATGACCTCATTGCACCGCGTGGATAAGAAAGCCGATAAATGAATTTCCTTCTCTCAAAGAAACAAAAAAAAATGATATTGGCAAAAAATCAGGCAGCGATGGCAAGATCAATAGATGTTAGCTCATTGGCGGAAGAGATGAATCGAAATAGATGAAGATGTAGAGATGATGGGAATGATGATGGACAGATATAAGAAAATGATAGACTTATTTTTTAGTTTCTTACTCAATATTAAACGGAAAAGTGTAATTTTATTTAAAAGAACAA
>NC_136494.1:90584538-90689538 GCF_053919585.1 Euprymna scolopes
AAAGGGGATGCATATGCAACAATGTGTTTTAAATGAAAGTAAGAAGAACAGAACTGTATTTCTATTCATTTATGAAAAATGAATAAAAATTGCAAAATGGGGAAAAAACTAAATTTACAAAACTAATATACTTTCTTCCTTTTTAATTTGAAAAAAAAACCCTCTAAAACTACTGGTCAGATTTAATCCAGATTTGACATGAAATAAATTATGCACAACGCAGTAGTATAGGCTATGCAAACTCGACCTGAAACTCATGAAAAGTCAGAAATAAAAATACAGAAACCATCTTTCATCAGAGATTACACCCCCTCCTAAAAACATGAGTTACTATATATGATCATAAATAATCATTTTTCTCTGGTGATATGGAATCTGCATCCTGTCGTATATATATATATATATATATATATATATATATATATATATATATATATATATATATATATATATGCATATACATTTTATGAATTCCATGTTCCAAAGTAACAGTTGCATGTTTATACGTGAATTACAAGAGAATGACTTTTTTCCTATTTTACTTGTCAAATATATTGCAGCTCATCTACATTAAAAGCATAGTCTTTAATTTGACACTTTCTTTCTTTTTTTTTTTCAAAATGCTTACTTTTCGATATTTTTAATGCTTTTGTAGAAGCCGAGCAGTTTTAAAACCCAATTACTTGTCACTAATTATACAAATCGGATTTGTATAATTTTGATTTTTTTTCTCTCTCCTGTTTTCTCGTCGTCTCGTCTTTGACAGCACCAAACTCTTTGGGATGATTAATACGTCACATTATTAAGCATTTGTTATTCTCTTCTAACGGCATTGTACTCTTTCTCCTTTATAAGAAAATTCACTGCCTTCCAGCAATAATGGTTTATAATTTTAAACAAATCCTAGTCATTTTTCTATTTGCTTTTTGTTTTTCCGATGTCATGCAAGGTGACACATGAAGGGATTAAAAAAATACATTTTTGCAAATTTTATTTTCATTCGAATTAAAAAACAAAAATGTATTGAAACGGACATGTAAGTTTTGTTTGCTGTGTTTATATGTATTAATTTAAATGCGCGCACACACATACACACACCCATGTGTGTGTATGTGTGTGTTATTTTATTTACTTTCTTCAGGAGGTTTAACACTAAGTCCAGTTTTGATTTCTGTGGAAAGAACTGTATTTGATCTTGGTACACCCAGGTTTTCAGTTCGTGTCGTTAACCACTTAGCTACCGTTATCCTACTTAGGATAAATAACAAGAGTTCTCAATTACTTTTGCAAGCATATATATATATATATGTTTTCCCGACTGCTGGAAAACCGCCTCTGTGGTACCAGTCTTCAAGAATTCTGGTGAAAGAACTGACCCACTAAATTATCGCCCCATTAGCCTCCTCCCGCTTTTCGCCAAAATATTTGAGTCCTTAGTTAATAAAGCCCTAGTCCAGCACCTAACAGCTGCTAAACTCTTGACTGACAAACAATATGGATTCAGGCAAGCCCGTTCAACAGCAGATATCTTAACTGTAGTTTCTGAACGTATATACCGTTCATTGGATAAAACAGGGGAGGGTAGAGCGGTGGCCCTTGATATATCTAAGGCTTTTGACAGGGTATGGCACGATGGTCTTCTAAGGAAAATTAGATCATATGGAATCACTGGAAGAATTCATAACGTAATTAAATCCTTCTTAAGTAATAGAAAAATCAAAGTTGTCCTCGACGGACGTACATCCAAACAATATGACATAAATGCGGGAGTGCCTCAGGGGTCTATCCTTGGACCTCTATTGTTCCTGATATTCATAAACGACCTCCCTGATAATATTGTTTCGGAGATGGGTATATTTGCCGATGACACCACTCTCTATAACAGATATGAGGGGAAAACAAATGAACACATATCCAAGAAAATGGCAGAAACACTAGAGGATGACCTCCAATCCGTAGTGGAATGGGGACAAAAATGGTTGGTCTCATTCAATGCTGCTAAGACCAAGCTTGTTTCCTTCAATAACTACAAGAAACCTTCTCTACCACCAATAGCAATGGCCAAGAACACATTGCCTGAAAGTACTTCTTTTAAACTCCTCGGCCTAACGTTTACAGGGAATATGAACTGGAATAGATACATTGAGAGCATTGCCAAGGCTGCTGCAAGGAAGGTTGGCTCCCTCTACCGTGCTAGAAAACTACTTACGCCTGCCAGTATCCTATACCTCTATAAGGCAACCATTCGCCCATGTATGGAGTACTGTTGTCACATCTGGGCTGGTGCATCTGCTGCTTGTCTCTCGCTCCTGGACAGGGTTCAAAAAAGAGTCGCAAACCTGATAGGTCCTGAACTGTCATCTGGGCTTCAACCTCTGTCCCATCGACGAGATGTTGCATCCCTCTGCCTGTTCTACAAATACTTTAATGGTGAATGCTCTGACGAACTGCAAACACTTGTACCTCCCCGACGTAACTACCCCCGACAAACCCGACAAGCTACTAAGTCTCATCCCTTTACAGTGGAGATCCCTAGGTGCAAGAAAGCCTTTTACTCCAATAGTTTCTTCCCCAGAACTGCGGGTCTTTGGAACTCCCTTCCGGGATTCTGCTTTCCCAACTGCAATGATATGCAGAAGTTCAAGTGTAATGTTAACAAACATCTTTCTACTCTTCTCCCTTCATAATGACCCCGCTAATTAATTCCCTAATAGTAGCCCCCTGCTTCAAAGTGGCACTGTGCCTTGTTTGGGGTGAAAATTGAATAAAAAAAAAAAAAAAAAAAAAAAAAATATATATATATATATATATATTAGAAAAGGATATAAAAATCCAACGATATGGTGTTAAAAATGGAAATGGAAAAATTTAGGAGTTCGACTTTTCGTCTTAAATGGGCTTTTTCAAGAGTAAAATTGGCCGATGACTAGAGGGTAAGTTATTTAGGTATATATATATATATATATATATATATGTATGTATATATATATATATATGTATATATATATATATATATATATATATATGTATGTATATATATATGTATGTATATATATATGTATGTATATATATATGTATGTATATATATATGTATGTATATATATATGTATGTATATATATATATATGTATGTATATATATATATGTATGTATATATATGTATGTATATATATATATGTATGTATATGTATATATGTATGTATATGTATATATGTATGTATATATATATGTATGTATATATATATATATGTATGTATATATATATATATGTATGTATATATATATATATGTATGTATATATATATATATGTATGTATATATATATATGTATGTATATATATATATGTATGTATATGTATATATGTATGTATATATATATGTATATATATATATGTATATATGTATGTATATATATATGTATATATATATGTATGTATATATATATGTATATATATATATATGTATATATGTATGTATATATATATGTATATATATATATATGTATATGTATATATGTATGTATATATATATGTATATGTATATATATATATGTATATATATATATATGTATATGTATATATGTATGTATATATATATGTATATATATATGTATATGTATATATATATATGTATATATATATATATGTATATGTATATATATATATGCATATATATATATATGTATATGTATATATGTATATGTATATATATATATGTATATATATATATATATATATATACTAAGTGTGGGGAGAACATCATGTTTATTTTTATGTAAATTAGGAAATTATACACATATATAGTTTTCGATAATTGCAAAAGAAACAAAATCGCATTCTATATGAGCTTAGAAGCACTTTCTAGACTTATTTGGTATCTAAATCATTTTCCTGATCAAAGTTTTTTGATAATTGAGTGGAAATATGAAAAAACAAATTCTTTTCATTGTTTAATGTTGTTTGGTAGAGTTGGAAATAAGAGCCGATTCAATCAAATGACGCAGTGATTTGCTGTGTACAGATTTAAATGCATTCTCAAAGTCAAAGTGCTGACCATGTTCCATAATGTGAGAGAAAATGGTGTTGAGTGTGTTACTTGGTTTATATCTCTTTTATGCTCATATAGTATCATGTCAAGATTATGTTAGGTTGACGATATCATTTTGAAATGTCTGAGAAATACGTTTCGTAAATGTAAATGCAAGCAATGAGATTCAGACAGCATTCGAATCTTCAAAAGAAAGAGAACTTCAGAACGTAGCCAAATTTGAATCTTCAATTTAATTTCTCTTAAATGGCTCATATGTATACAATGATATCATGAGAAAATATACTATGTACGAGGGTAACTTTGATTATGTAGTAGATCTGATATCTATTCAATGTAGCCGCCTTCAGCCTCAATCACCGCCTTGATATGAGTTCGGAACTGGGAGCATGCTTTTTCCTCAAGTGCCAATGGGAGCTTGCCGAATACTCGGTGGATGGCGGTGATCAGGCTGCTGTTGATGTTGTGGGAGGTCATGTTGGTGATGTTCTCGATGTATGACCAAACGAAGCAGCTCAATTGGTTCAGGTCGGAAGAGGAGGGGACCCAGTGAGCGAAAGGTACAAAGTTGTAGCACTCCTTCTGAAGCCAAGTTTGGGTCTTTTTAGACTTGTGGGGGTGGCACCGAGTCCTGCTGTCACAGCCAGGGTCTGCTAGCGGCCATCTGATTGCACCCAGGGATCACCACAATCTTCAGCATATCCAGGTAGACTTTAGTGTTGACTTTCAAGCTGATTTCGAAAATGTGAGGTGGTATAATATGGCCCTCACTTGAACCACACTAAAGACCAATTGTGGCCAGAAACTTTGTTTTTAATTACCCTGGGCACGTCCTTGTTATTTGTGTAAATCCAGCGATGCATTTTAATGTACCGGCAATGGTCCTGTTGTCATAATTTGGAGCAGAGCATGAATTGTAAAGCGGCGCATCTCCGATCTCGTCTGTTAAACATGGTGTCACTTTCAGACATGATAGATAGCTCCTATTGCTCTTGGGATTTGTATACAACTAGCCAACTAGTAGACGGTCTGCAACAAAAAATGAAAACCAGTTTTCATCAAACAGAAATAGAATCAAATCGTCTTTTTTAGGGTGACAATTTTATCAGTCTACCCTCTATATTCTATTAATGATATATAATGACTAAATTTTATTTTTTCTTCCCTTCATTCCCTCAAATAGAATATAATTTTTATATGTATATATTTTATTTTTCACCAAGCAATATACTAGCGCTATCTTCTTATTAATGTCAGATAGAGACAGCTAGTATATATATATATATATATATATATATATATATATATATATATACAATAATACTAATAGAAGGACCGTCGTCGTTCAATCTTGAGAGACAATGGATATCCCCTGTAAGGGTAGTTGTGCATGTAATTGTGAAGAAAAGGTTGCATAATTCCTAATCACAACTATCCAGTGTCAGCAGTGCCTGATTCCAATAGCAAGGAAGAAGTTCAGAACAACTGGAAACAATGCTGAAATAAGCGGAGAGTACAAACAACATCTTGTATCTCTAAATTGTCACCTATCAAGTACTGGTTATGTTCAATGTTACTTCACATTGGTAATCTAACCGAAACCCGGGATGTCAGTTTAAAGTTTCTCTGGTTAACGACTGCCACTTTGTTTAGAACCAGATTTTTTTTTTCTTTTCTTCTGAAACCAAAACTTAGAACTGCACACCTGTGGAACTCTCTACCTTTTACCTGCTTTCCATCTGACTACAATATGGCTGTCTTCAAGTCCAATGTAAACAAGTTCTTGATAAGCCGTTCTCCTTAAGTAATGTAATTTACCAAATTTCCTCTAACGATTACTATTATATTGTCCTTTTGACGAATGTACACTCTTTAATCCTTATCCTCGAGTGGCCTCTGGGCCTTGATAAGTGCTGATTCCTTTGCAAAAAAAACGACAAAAAAAAAAACTGGCTCACAATTCAAAATTTGTCACTCCTGATCTAAATTTTCTCAGCATTTACTACAGTAGTGCTCAGTCTATGATCAGAACATAGTAGTAATATTAAAATATGTTTATGGCAAGTAAGCTACACAGAAACGTGTGTGATTAATTCCAATGAAGAATCAGTGAAATCAACTGCAAAAATAGCATCCTACCATCTATTTTATTTTTATGTTCATTTATAATCGCTTAAACAATATTGCTTAAAGAAAGCATGCACAATCATCTCCTCCTCCCTTCATGGAGTGATATTTCCTAATGCTTAAACTTCCCTCAAGTAGATTAAACAGACATAGTGTACATCTACTACTGTAATTATTTTTTTAAATTTTCTTCATATCTTCAAGTATATATTCATGTTCTTTGATTTGGTTGTTTTGTTCTACGGTATGTCAACCATTTTCATGTTATTTAATGCCGAAATCCAATAATTTTTGAAAAATATTTCATGTTTCACGTTCCTCATATCTTGAAGTATTTATTAATTGTGTTTGGTTTGGTTATTTTGTAGAGGAAAATTGCTTTTGTGTTTGACTTTGTAGAACATGATTGAATTTTTCAAAGAGAAAAAAAATCAATGTTTCATGTATTTCACGTTAGGAAGCCATTATCTTTGGGCATTCCGGTTTGGTAAAACCTTACTGCTATAGTTAACATTATCAGAATGGTTAAATAGTGATGTGCTATATCTATGTTTTTTTTTGTTTTGTTTTTTTAAATATACTTTTGTGACTATAATTTATTTTAATATAAGTCACTTCCCCCTTTGTTATATTTGTATGTGTGCTACTGCAAAACCAAATAACAAAACTACTACATCTATTTAATACATTACATAATGGGTTAGCTTTCACCTGTCAATTTTGTCTGGTCACCTTTAGCATATATGAATTTGATTGATATTTGAGCTGATAGGATATCATATATAAATCACAACAGACATGTGAAAAGCAAGATAGATTTTTAAACAGGAATATTGGAGAATAAGAGTTTTCCTAGTCAGATGAGTAGGATGACTCCCTATGAAAAAGGTGCAAATGTAATAGCAATCGCTAAAATCCCACCTAGAAAACTTATGCCATCTAAATAAAAAAAAAATCACATTTAAATGAAACCTAGATGATGTTTTTTTTATTCAATTTTTTTTTTCACCCACATAAAATAAAAATGTGGGTGGCAGCTTCCTCTCTCATATATGTTCTATCATACATATAAATACATAAAACAATGGAAAAATTTGAAATAGTATTTATTTACTACAAACCCAGAAATGTTTGCTCCCAATTAAATTGTGTGTGTAAAATGCATGCATACGGCACAATCACATTGATACACCAGTTCTCACAAGATCACCGAAGTTGAGCAACGTCGAGTTTGGCCAGTACCAGATTAGTGACCATTTGGGAGGGCTAGGTGCTGTATGTACCTTCTGGGAAGGTTGGATGTGAGGCCAGCACCTTCACCCGTAAAAAAGAACTCCTGTATGTATAGCTTACAACAAGTCTGTAAAAATGTATATGGATGTGTGCAAAGAAATGTAACAGTGCAGACGTGTGTATGGCAGCAGCCGCAGCTGTATGATGGCCAATGTATGCATATGAATGGGTTGTGTGCAAGGTGACGTCACAGCGATGAAGAAGGAAGGAAGGAAAAACCAGACAAAGACAAAGTAGTACGTGTTCGACATAGCAGCCTTGATAAACACAGTTTCATATGAGAAAACTTCTGAACAAAGACATGGCGTTATTCTTGAAGTACCTGTAAATAAATGTTTGTTGTTTCAACTGGAAAAAAGTGATTTGAATTCTTTTCTTGTCTTTATTGCCTTGCGACTGTCTACATACAACGTATGGGTCCCAAGTGTTGACATGTAATGACTACGGTACAGAAATTGAGGAAAGGTATCTCATGTGCCTTGAATTTTGTGCATGCTTTAGATTGGGAAAATGAAAAGTGTAGTACCGATCCCAGCCACCAGTAACAAAAACAAAGATAACTAAGTCTGCGCATTCTCTTGTGAATGAATGTTTAATATGAGTGTTTAATATGATAGGTATAAATTATACCTGTCAAAAGCAATACAACATAAATCCCTATTTATTGTTTTCCCCACGAGAACAAAGTTAGACACAAGGTCGGTTTTTAATATGGAGAATATCCATCTCCCTCGAAAAAGGGGAACTCTAGATAATTGCAAAAATAAAATTTGCCTCAGTTTAGAAAAATTTCTCCTTCACTGATCAAGAACAGAAGAGAACCACCTGAAGAAGGCCAGGGAAATAGTTGGTCGAAATGTGGTAAAATAACAACTATAAAGATGAGGATAAATGTCTGCAAATAAGTAAATAAATATACAAATTATTCATCTCAAAGGATTCCAATAATAAAGTAATATACCGAAAAGAGTTTATGTGCTATAAAAAAAAAAAACCAAATTAATACAAAATCTAAAGACCATATTTCACAACATGTTATGTAAGTTAGTTATGCTGATGTATAACGTGTGCAATTTTAACCGGAAGTTTGTATTCATTTATACAAATTAGACAGCTGGGTGAGTCAGCTTAAATACTCGATCATGTTATTTAAAACATATTTAAACTTGACTCTTTTGTCTATTTGTCACCCTTAAAGTTGAAATACCATTTCATTTTTCACATCTTTTTGAAATACCATTTCTGTTAGTCTGTCAGAGTTAAGCTTTGAAATGACAATTTTGTCTGTCACATGTAAGTTTGAACAAGACTTTTCATCACTAGCTGCACTGATGGAATGGACGCATCTCAAAAACTATCCATTCTTCTTATCGGTTCAATGACCAGCGGGAAACGAATTCCGTCTGAATCATTTCTCGTATAAATGTGCAAATTGATCATTATTGACATATCTTCACAAACCGAAACTTTTCTATTTTTTTTTCTTCATTCCCTCCCACTTCTGATAATTCTTAAAGTCTTTCTTACGGTGTGACCAGAATTGGAACTAAAATAAATTCATTCTTATAATATCCACCAATATCGTATTTGTATTGAATAAATTAAGGGTTAATACACCTGCTCGGGTAAGTTTTATGGGAATAATGTTGAATTATTGATGCAGAAGGGTCAAATGTGTTTTCGCATTCGATTATTTTTGCCTCTATGTCAATACTTTATTTAAGGAGGAGAACTCACTAACAAGAATTATTTAAAACTTTATTCCATTGCAACTGAAATGTTTTTCACATTTGTTAGAGAATAATTTGTTTGCTGAAGTTGTATCATATTATAATAGAGATGAAGTGTCTATCTATAACTAAATCTATGTCACATTCTTCAGAAATTATTACTTTATGTCCTTAAAACTTTTTTTTTCTGCAGAATTAGCCAAGATAGAGAATTTTGAAATGTTGGACACTATTAATATAAATGATTCAACATAGCAGTCACCGCTGACATCATAGTCCAAACCCATGTCATAATTATCGCATTTAAAATACTTGTAGGCTGACTCATTTGGCATAAAACTCAGTGTTCACTAATGGGTTAATAGAACTGGGTTTAATTCTCGGCAGAATCATACTAAAGAAATTTAAAAAATTTTTTTTAAAAAATGGTAGTTGAAAGCGCTTTGCTAAACGTTCAACATTATAAGATGGAGATTAATGGTCAGTGGAATAATCTTTTCTCTCTATAAATCTTTTTTAAAAAGTTAAAAGCAAAACTTTTCACTTGGCACCAGTGTATTTCGTGTCAGCTTCAGTTCCTTTGGAAACAAGCGTGTTTGATCAATTTACCCGTAAGAATAAGACGGACAGTGGTCTTCAAGGCTATTAAGGATTCTTTTCTTGTTGGTTATATTAGCCATTTTTTTCGAAAGATCATTTACAAACTTGTCCATAATAGACATGTCTTTGCCAGAAATATAAATCGAATAATTTTTTTCTTCATTCCATTCCGGGCAGTGCTAACATGTTTGCTGATTTAAAATTTCATCTTGAAAATGAAAGACTATGTTTTTGGAAACCTTTATACATAAGAATAACGACGTTTGCTCTCTATAATTTGATTCCATCTGTCAACGAGTTCATAAATGTAAAATCATTTATAATGTTTTTTGTTTTGATATGAAATATGAATCTAACTCATGTTCGATCCCATCTCGTAATGGACATCAAAATAGTTTTGTAATCCTCGAAACAAGTGATAATCCGGAAGAGCTAAGTTAGGAGAATATGCATGGTGGAACTAGAATTCCGGACTAAATTCTCCTAAGATCTTTGGTTAGTAGTGTGATAAAAGATGACTCCCTTTCTGTTGACTAAAGAGGATCGTTTCCGGGACAACTTATATAAGAATATTACAGAAAAATATAAATGATACTTTAATGATGTGAAAGAAAATGTTATAAATTTTATAATAATGTGTTGCGACGTCGCATAGACAGCAGTCGCTGCAGTGAAATAGAGAGAGGAGCAGTAGGAGGTAGCAAGACTGGTGACGTCACGCAGAGATAGCAGCAGGAGCAGTAAGGCAGAGAGAGTGAAGTGGAAGAGATGTGACGGCATAAACAACAGGAGTAAGAGAGCAGACGACAATGAATTCCCACTAGCTCTGTCAAAACTTATGTATAATGGAAAGCACGGACAGGAAATAAAAGTGTCTCTCAAAAACAGTGAGTTCAAAGTATTTCTTTTATTTGTTTGCCCCTTCAACGGGGTCGACAGACGAGAGGAAGGACTAAATGAAAACACCTATAACATTACAAAATTAATTAAGAGTGATATATTTAAGAAATAACAATATTCATAAAGTAAATTATAATGGCTTACAATGCCCCATCTACAAACAGGCAAAAACTCTTTTGCATCGACCTGATATCCTACTGCTTTTATAAAGGCAAAAGTTGCTGTGCAGCATAGCCACATAACTGTGCAGTCAATATATATACTTATTTATGCCTGGTGCTGTGACTGACTGACTATTCAGCTGTAGGCAGGTTTTCCTGACTTACACAAGTCTCTTTTGGTGGCTACTCTTACTTAAAACAGCCATAATTTCTTTGAAAAGAAAAATTTCATGTATGGATGCCCTTTCTAACACCAACTCTTCCAAAATGGCGATTATTTTGCTGAAACACCAATTTGTCATAGTTCTTCGCTATCTTGGTCATTGTGCTTGTCCATTGTGTAGAATATGATTATCTACACAACGATGCTGTTTTCTGATCCACTACCGCACTTTTGTTGGACGCCACACGGACTACTGCTACCTATAGTAATAATAGGGTTGTTTATAAAGGTTTACTCCTCTAGATCAGCCGTGTTCTGTCTATGCCCAGGAATATTAACAGAGTTAACTATTGTTGTATAATTCAAAATTGTAATTCTGAAAGTGTTGTATAAAACACTGTAAAATATGCAAACTAAATCAACCGATTAAAGATGAATAAAAAAAATCAGTTAATATTTTCTGAACAATTTAAGACCTTTCCCATTTCTAATATCCTGACCTGACATCTCATTATTTTTTTTTTACTCACGTTTACCCTAAACAAAGCATATTGTCACCTGGACATAAGGGACAACTATATTATCCACCTCCATTTTTTACTGTTATTCAAGAGGTAGTCCTTAATTTATGGTGCCTCCAGAGTTTGATACTGTAGACAATTGCATCGCCGTAGTGCCAACTGTATTCAAAAATAAAATTTAATCTTTGAAAAATATAAAGATGAATTTTATTTATGACAATAAATTTCAAACCGTCTCTCAGGAGATTTTCTTATCAGTACATAGAATAAGTAGTAATTTCAGGAAACCTATGATATTAATAAATTAATTCATTATTTAAAGTTTAACTGAAGAAGGGCAATATTTTGCTATAAAATTATAAAATTAAATATTGAACAAAATAAATTGTCATTTGTTGTTAAGCAGGATTTTATATATTTACTTAATGAAAAATGAACTTTATCCGATTACTGATTGTGATAAGCTGTGAAATTTTCATACCCATTATATAGAATGAATATCAAGTCAATAATGAAGGTGATGGTGATCGAGCCATTTTCTTACATATACATGTGCACTAGCAGGGCGCCCAGTGTTACTCGTTTGTAAAATATGTTTCAGTACGATATTTTAATTTATTCATATTTTGTATTTATAATCATAGAGCTAGTTCTTTATTGATTATTATATTGTATTCAATATATACTAGCTATTTAAAAAGTAAAAATTAAAAAATAAATTACTTCAGTGCCACCAGCTAGAATCAAAAGCAGAAACCGCAACATATAGTGCTCCAGGTTTAGCCGTTACCTTTGGAGTTATCGTCATTTAAATATAAAAAAGGTAAAAATGGGCTAACGTTAACGCATATATTTATGTGTGTGTGTGTGTGTGTGTGTGTGTGCATGCTTACATGGGAACATAAGTGAACTTACGCCTGCCAAGTTCCAATTACTTTCAATTTTGACTCCTTAGTAAGTATACCTGTTAAAGACCCATAAAAATTCGTCCACAAAAAATGCAGACATTTGACCCGTCTCGCACTGCTCAGCGATCACATTTCGGAGGAGAGACAGTTGTAAAAAAAAAAATGGAGGCAGACAGACAGACATAGTGAGTTTTATCTATAAGATTTACATTCTCATAAATAAGGATTCCTTTTTAGCTCCTCTGCATTATTTTATAGAATCACCCACGCGGAAAGAGAGCGTTACTTGCTTGCAATGTTCATCGTAGTAGAAACCTTTTGTTTTATGCTTTCGCACGTGTGCATGTGCACTTATTATTTGTCATGTCTCTATCTCCGCGTCATACAAATCATCTCATTTAGTTGTATAAGTTGTACGTACCGCCGTCTACCTCTTACTACACAGTGTCCGCATATACAAGAGCAAGAGAGGGTGCCGGCTACAAAGGTTGGCTCTGCAGAGAACTAATTGGAAAGCTGAGATGTCTTGGAGGTTTTGTTGATTGAACACAAGAGTTGTTTAGATAAGCACGATTGACCATTCGCTTGAATGTGCGGCGCAAAATCTATTCCAATTCCTGCCGTTCGTCTATTTATTGTATATATTCAACAACTGACAACTAAAACGATGAATACCAGTCGACCAATTGAGAATCTCGCATGTGTTATTTTTTCCTTTTACATTCTAACGCCCGTCGAGTTTCCTTATTAATTTATATGTGCGATTTCTATTTGTTGTAGATACGTCCATGCCTTTTCATAGGCGTTTCAGATTACCATGCCTAAGTTTTAAATAGCATCTCGCCCACTAAACGTGCAGATTGAATGGCCGCATCTTCATTCAGTAGGTTCGAAGCATCTTCATAAGAAGTTGTGCCCATCGGTTCGTCAGTATGATTTGATAAATTTTAAAATAGAATTTCTGTTTCGTTCGTCAGACTTTAAGAGTTTAAAATAGTATTTTTATTGGTTATAATTTAAAAAAAAAAATTCGCCAGTCTTACGTTTGAAATATAATTTTTGTTAGTTTTAACTATAAATATCATTTTGTCAGTCTGAAGTTTTAAATAGCATTTTTTTCAGTCTAACGTTGGAAATATCATGTGTGTTAGTTTAGAATATAATTATTGTCAGTCTTAAGTTTCAAATAGTATTTTCATCACAAAACGTACCTTTTTTGTATCTTTTTGAATTCTCTTATTTTCTTCAGTTCTTCCTCCTTACATTTCTCTTTTTTGTGTGTAACGTTTTTCCTTCTTTTCTTCCTTCTTTATTTTAGCTTAGTGTAAAGTAAATCACCCATTCTGAACACAAATCACTATTAAACAAAAGCTGATTCTAGATAATTTGGGTTTATACCATTCCGGACATTATTATTGCGTACATGACACTATAGATCTCTTTTTACGAATCAGTCACCACATTTCAAGGACAAAAGCAAGTTGAGGATTAGGCTTTATAAAATAGATTGTTAGACTGTTGAATTATGAAAGGATTGAAAATGCTTAATGACGTGAGAACAATTTGATTACTTCAGAAAGGGAATTGAAATCCTAAAATTGAATAGGAAAACGACCATGTTGTAGTTTGCATGGTAATCTGTCGCACAAACAAAAGTTCCGAGAAAAAATCTCTGTTCATCAAATACGCATTGGTAAGATAAAGTAGTAAAAAATAAATAAATAATAAATAAATATATAACACATACATGTTATGAAAGGTAGGATACGATACTCTTCTACCGAGTTGAATAGGGTTTTAGTAGTTTTACTTATTTTAAAACGTTTATTTGGGTCAAAAACAAATAATGTCTAGCATTACGTGAAAACAAGAAAAATGGTCACGAATTGGCACCTAAATATTTGAAGGTATAATAATGACTTTAAGATAAAAATTAAACAAAACACTGTTAGAAAACCACCCAATAAACGTTAACGGGACATTTATTTGGTGGATTTCTAACAGTATTTTGTTAATTTGTATTTTAAAGTCATTATTAATATTTCAAACGTTCAGGTGTCAATTCGTGGCTATTTTTCTTGTTTTCACGTAACGCTTGACACTATTTCTTTTTCGAACAGAATCAACGATTTAAAGGGAGTAAAACCACTAAAAACTTATTCAGCTAGGTAGAAGAGTAACTTATATTGCCTTTGATAACATTTATTTGCTGTATATTTGTTTTTGACTACGTCTTCATAACAACGTGTATTGTAAAATGAACCCGGTCTCTCGTATTATTTGGATTACTCAGAATACTGTTCTCAACTTGAGTGTTATTTTCACAATGTTTCAATCGATGTAACCTCTGATCTTCTTTAGGTGTATCTTGTAAAACTCAGGAATATTTCTTTCGAACTTGAAAATCTACACAGTTATGACTGACGGAACAGAATCAAGTTATTCCTATGGATTGAATGAAAAAAAAGGTTTCGTTTGACAGAAAGATTCTTGAGTTCGACAATATACAAAGAAGGCCAGAGGTTACAATGACCGAAACGTTGTGAAAATAACACTAAAGATGAGAACAGTAGTCTGAATAATCCAAACAATACGAATAATCAATCCTCATCTCAAAACTTCAGAAGCATATTGGTATTTGGCCCTTTAACTGTTAAGTAAAAAAAAAATCTGAATCTCAACCGGAAGTCAAAATTATGAATCCTCCGTTTTAATCGCTGAAATGTTTTAAAAAATTGCAGATCTTATTTTCTATTGACTTCAATTTCTTCGTGAGTTTTAAAGAAAATTACAAAGCCCCTTTCGGTATTCCGACTAATTTCTCGAGACATTTTATTGTTGCGTTACTTTCGCTGTTTTCTATAGGGTGATAGTTGATTTGGAGTCCCCGACGAAACCTCTTCTAGCAGATACTTTAACTGAAAGAATTGTCTTTATTATTATTATTATTATTATTATTATTATTATTATTATTATAATAATATTTTTTTAATTTTTATTTATTTATTTTTTTATTTTGAGTAGTTTGGTGCAAGAATGATATATTTGTGTAAAAATATGACATTTTTCTTTACAGAAAAGTATCATTCTTACACCATGTAATGAACATATTTTCAAACATTCTTACACCATGTAAATGAACATATTTTCAAAATGTTCATTTACTTTTAAGAATGTCTCACATAAAAAAGAAAGTTAACAATTATAAGAAATAAATTTATTAAATAAAAAGAAGAATTGTTCACATTATTCCACTTATTTCCACATAATAAATAAATAAAAAAAAAATATTATAATATTACATATTATATGTTATAATACATAATATCCGCTGTAAGATATTTCGTCGGGGACAACAAATCAACTATCACCGTAACGGAAGTAATGTAACAATGAAATGTCTCGAGAAATATGCCGGGATGCCCTCTTATCTTGAATAGACTCACCCATGTCTTTGCAACAACTGGAATATTTCATCATCTACCCTACATGTTTGTGCAGGAATTGATTTTCCCCATTTTGTTTTCAAACATTAGCAAATATAAAGTTCTTTATTTTTGTTGTTTAAGAGATTTATTTGTAATAGGCAATATAAGGTCAAGCAAGCAATCACCTTAAGAGGGAGAATATTAAAAAACAAAAAAGCAGATTTCAAAGAAATAATATATGAAAAAGAATTGAAGTGGTTTAAGAATGTAAGAGGAAAAGAAGAAAACGTTTGAAATTTGAAAAGCAAAAGAAAAAAATGAGGATAAGTGTGTTGGAAAGTAAGGTGAGAGTGAAATAAAAAGTGGGAGGGTGAAAGAGATAAAATAAGAGAGAGGATAGTTTGATAGGCGAGTAAAGAAATAAAGAAAAGGGAAAAATAGAAATCTATCTATATACCTATAAGATGGAAAATGTCTGTGTGTGTGTCTGTCACTGTACATTTTCCTACCAAATAACTCTGTCAATTTTCGGTCTACGGACTCGAAATTTGACATGAGGGGTATTGAGATTTGGAAAAATCTTTTTAATCGGGTTTCGGACAAAAGTTTTGCTGTTAAGGAGTCAAAATTCAACGATTTGACCTTTGAAAACTCTACCAAACTCCTCCGCCAATTTTGGGTCTAAACACTTAAAATTTTAGATATAAGTTACTTAGACATGGAGCTAACTTTATAACTTGATTTTAGCCCAAAACAATAAACGCTAACGGGGTCATAATTGGGGTCAAATTAAAAAGAAAATGACCTCTGCTGTCTCTACGAAATTACTCAGCTAATTTTTGATCTAGACATTTGAAATTTTACATGAAGTGTATTCAGAGCTAGGGCAAGCTGTTTAGTCGTTTTTTTGCCGTCAAGTTGGCTGCCAAGGGGTCGAAGTTCAAAAGATTTTTACCTTTGCGATCTCTAGCAAACTATTAAGCCACTTTTGGGTCTAAACATTTTAAATTTTACATAAAGGGTATTCAGATATGCTGCAAGCTTTTTAATCAGTTTTTGGGCAAAAATTCGCTGGGAGTTGACCTTTGCAGGCTCTACCAAATTCCTCCGCAAATTTTGGGTCTAAACACTTGAACATTTAGATGTAGGTTACTTGGGCATGAGCCAATCATTTAAATTTGATTTGAGCCCAAAACAATAAATATTAATGGGTCAAAATTGGGGTCAAAGTTTTAAAAAAAATTGACCTCTGCTGTCTCTACCAACTTTTCTCTAGTTAAGGAAGCCTATTATATAGAAAGGCATTACCATACATATTCACACTATTTAATATATACATATACACATAAAGTTATGAACAGTCCATAGGGACCAAGAAAAGCCGGATGGAACTGCTAGTAAAGAATTAAAAGAGAAAGCATAAGAAATGGGGAAGTAAGAAGAATTGAAATGAGAGGATAGTGTTATATTATAAATGCGAGGAATGGTCTGTTCTTATCTAGCTGGGTGTGTTATCTAACTTCTTTAATTTTTTTTTTTATTTAACTGTCTTGTTTACGGGCCGTCTTTATTAAGCCGTGACAGTCTAGAAATGTCTCTTAGTGTGTGAACATGTAACACGAATACATATATATGACGTAACAACATACCTGTCTCTGCTCTGCTACCTTCGCTGTGGTGGACTCTTCATTGATCATCTTGTGAGTTAATTCTGCGAACCGAAGACAAACGTATGCCAAACGAACACAAAACGAAGATTGTTATTTATATATATATATATTTTATTCAACACCACAGGTATTATCTAAGTAGACTTGAATGGACCGGCAATCTTAGCATGCGGACAAACCGCTCCCAGCTCTTTGATGAGACCTTGAATCTCACGTCTTGTCTCTTTCGTGCCTAGGAAGCAACTCAACTAAAATTAACTAAATTTCCCCAAACCGGAACTTTTGACACGTCAGATCCGGTCCCATATATCTAACTTCTGGTGCAAGTTTATGTCGGTCATAGAGTTCGATTTATATCAACTCATGACGCCCCGACCCTTCCTTGCACCTGTAAAGTTCACTAACCTTACTGTTTTTCACGATTGTTATTCTTCAGCTAAACATATATATATATATATATATATATATATATATATATATATGTTATTCTTCAGCTAAACATATATATATATGTTATTCTTCAGCTAAACATATATATATGTATATATATATGTATGTATGTGTGTATATATATATATATATATATATATATATATATATATATATATATATATATATATAGAAATAGATAGATACATAAACCTGATTCTTGAGGAAATAGAGAGAAAGAGAACGAGGAAAGCTGAGAGTGTGAAGTGAGTAGAGAGAGCATGAGAGAAAAAGGAGAGAGAGAAAGAGAGATCGAAACAGAAAAACGAAAGGGGGAGTGAGGCGAAAGATATAAATGAGGAAAATATGGAGAGAGAGAGAGAGAGAGAGAGAGAGAGAGAGAGAAACGAAGAAAGAGGATAATGAAAAAAACGAGGAAAGGATATAGACAAACGAAGGGGGAGGCGAATTAGAGAAACAAGAGAAAGGTGAGAAAGAGAGACCAAAAAAGAGAAACAAAGAAAAGAAAGGATGAAACGAAAGAGATAAATGAGGAAAAGAGCTAAAGAGAGAGAGAGAGAGAGAGAGAGAGAGAGAGAGAGAGAGAAATAAAGAAACGAGAGAGAGGTGAAAGAAAGATGTGAATTATTTTTGGACTGAATTTCTTTTGTTTTCCTGTTTTCATCGACTGTTTCGTAAAACATCTGCTTCTGCCTTTCATTTCATGATTATATTTTCAATGAAATTATATTTTTTAATGTATTCCCTTATTAAAATGGAAATAGAAAAATAAGCCGAGAACAAAAAACGTAAAATGAGGGGTGGTGGGAAATAAAAATAGTTTAATAACCTAATAGGTCAGTAAAAAAAAACAACTAAAAAGAAAGCATATTTTGTTTAATAAGCAACAACTTATTATTTATCCTTTTTCTCGCAATCTACAAAATGGCGACTGATAAAATATGGTTTTGTTCCCACGGACATTTTTTATTTATTAATTCTTACAATTGATTCTACATTTATGTCTTCTTTTCGCACAATCAAAAGGAAACGTTATTGTTTTTTTTATATAAATATTTAAAAAAGAATTTATAGCTACGGAATTTAAATACAACATTCAACAAAGACGGAGCACTGATGCTACATCTTGGGAGGTGCTGCTCAGTGCACTCTTTCTTTCGACTTTACAATCTAGTGGGGGGGGTGATATATTTCCTTTACCTCGGCTTCTTTCTTACAGAAAATGCATTGCTAGTCTTTATCCACTCTATCCTTGTTCTCATTGTAAGTGCTCGACTGAGCTCAACTCTTTGGTTCCTCCCTGTAAAACATTCAGAGCACGAACTCGTCTGTTTACCATCACTGCACTGAACGGTCCGTCCTATATATATGAGCTCAAGACGAAAGAAAACTTCCATGAACAGAGTTTCTTTCTAATTTTAGGAATTTACCAAACACATGCATATTATTGTCACTCACGTACACACCAGTCTTTTTTTTAATATGTTATATTAACTCTTAATTTGATGTAGAGCAATTGGTAATTCTATTAAATTTTAAAGTTTTTTTTAGGGGAGGGGGGTGCAGGGTTCGATGAAATTGTAAATTTTATAAAACAAATAAGGTACTCATGTTACTCACCGTTTTGCCAAGAATATATATTTCAAAATTCATAATAATTCGTTCAATAGTTTAGATTATCATTCTGTACACACGCACCTATATATGTGTGTGTACAGCATAATCACGTTGACACACCGGTTCTCATGAGATCATCGAAGTTAGCAACGTTGAGATTAGTCAGTGCCAGAGGGACGGCTATTTGTAAGGAATTGCACGTTTATATGAAGACCCAACACGTTGCAGACTCAGGCGTAAAGGAGACCAAGACAAGGAATATGAAACAACTTAAACTCGTTGTTTCTGGTTTTGCGAAAAGACCTTTATTCCTTATTTTCTGGCCATGCGTCACTTCACTTAGGCCTCTAACATGATCGAGATCCCTTCAAACGTTGTTGTCAGTCTGTGCACACGTTCTTTTTATAGTCTTTTTCCTGACCATGACGTCACAACTCGGCATTTACATACAGCCGCCATGCACTCGTCCGCACTCTGTTACACATTTGTGTATATCAGGCGCAGTATGTTGGAGGACGTCGACATCTTCCTACAAAAGCTGCAAAACCTAATGTTGTAATATCCTTTAATGGGGCTATGCGTGTGACTAGGGATTGCTTGTGAATTTCATACTCCTATAAGACCTTTTCTTTTAGAGAGAGAATGCTGCTTCAATATGGCGTGTGTATGTGTAATATATATATATATAATCTGCATGAATAATATTTAAGTAAAGAGTTCTATTATTTTGTTATCCAATTTACATATATGTTTACGGAGTGAACAAAAAAACTATGTAAATTGCCTGAAAAGACAGGGTCACTCTTTCTATAAACGCTCACAGAACCATTAAGAATTATTAGAAGGTGGTTTAATCAACACACAATAAGATAGAGCGATTAAAATACATATATAGCTGAGAGAGATGTGTTCAGCTAATTACAATTCAGGGTTAATTAGAAGAATTTAAATGGATTTTTTTTTCAAGTATAGCTTATATCCCAAACTGGAGAATATTTTAGCATGTATTTTTTATCATTCAAGTATACAAGAAAAAAACCTTAGAGCAAAAAATTGAAGAACTCAGTTTTAATGTATGAACTGATGTTAGATTGCTAGCTAAGGGAAAACATCGGAAAGAATAATCGAAGATTATTATGAATTTATGAATTCAAAATAATCAATGATTATTATTCTTCTGAGATAGCTAATATCCCTATACCTATGATAGTATGGATTCGTCTGACACTATGCAAGCCAGACATTTCTGCCGTCAAGCAGAGATCACACGTTTTTCGCTTCTCGGTCGGCCTGGTAGTGGGGTGTGGTGTCTGCTCTGACGCTGCACTCCTGCTAAATTATTCTTAGTTAATGGAAGGGGAAAACTTTCTATACTAAGGCAATTTTATTTTTGCTCACTGCCAGAGTGGCTCTTTTTGGGGGAGCTTGTTTTCTTCCACATTAAAAACGACCTTGTGTCACATTTTGTTTTCATAGGGAAACAAATAAATACCGAGAGCACACGCGTAGTTTAACCGCTCGCAGTGAATACCAGGACTCTTTCACCTTAATATTGTGACCTTTAACAGGACCACAACAATTATTAATTCAGAAATTGTTTCGTAAATGATATTTTAGGAATGTTGAAATCTTGGTTGTTATTGCTATTAGAGTCGAAGTCTTCTTTCTAGTTAGAGTTGAGGTTAACAAAACAATTCTGTAAAAAATTCGAAAATTTATGGACCAAGTCAGCTGGCAACAACGTGAATCTGTATTCACATGTTTGCGCATGTGATGAGTGACGTCATAGAAATTAAGTTAAGGTAATATAGAGTTAAGTTTTGAGGAGTGTAAATCGGAGGATCGAAGAGAGGGGATCGATTTCATAACGCTGGAATTCTTCATGCGCTGACGTGGCATTTGTGGTTCTAAAAAGGTACTCCGGTCGTGAATAATAAATGTATATATGTTCGTTATCAAACCTGAACTTCGTGTTTGTCTTTTAAACCAAGGTACGTAGTTTTGTCTTGTCATTACCAACACAAAGAACATTGTCCTCCCCTCATATATGCGTTCCCTATCATAAAAACCTACAAGCATATAATGTAATGACAGCCTTCGCCCAACATAGACGCGCATATTGGTCCTATACGTTATATTGGTCCTCTCTTCTATGCTCCTCCTGCCACATGACATCTAGTCTCTCTTCTGTGTTCGCTGTATGCAGCACATATAGGTCAGTTTGGTGTGGTTTCAAACCCCCTTTATATTACATATTCCCATTTTGATACTCTACTATCCGACATTGATATACGGAGAGAAAGAGATCGTCATTGCTTTAAGTTCGTTTTACATTTTTGTCTATGGTGGACGGCTTTTAAAAATTGTCTTCCAAACTAATCTGGCCAAGTCTTTCTGCATAGCATGAAGTACGATCAATTTTCGTTCAGAGTCATTCTCTTAATTGAGGCAAGATTTTTATTGGTCGGACGCCCTTCTTAACAACCCAGTGATGTAATGGGGATGAATATTTTTATCAAGATGCCATTTCTAGATGATTGTCCAGCAATGTTAAAGAGTAGTTCACCTTCCATAGTGAGGATGAATAACAAAAATGCGAATATATTCATGATCATACAATCAAGATAACTCGTAGGATTTAAAAAATTATCTTAATTGTTAAATGACTTTTACAAATACAAAGGAAAAATTCGCACAATGAGATTCTTTTAATTCGTTTTCCATTCATGTATACATTATATTAGCTCTTTATATATATATATACTAAGCACAGGACTTTACTGTACGCTCGATTACCCTCTTCTTTGGTACCTAAACATACAACAAAGTATCGACCTTAACATCTGACCTTGTCCTTGAAAAATAGTGTGCGCCGTCCCTAAATCGGAGACCATCATTATGTCAGGTTTGGTCATGATCAATTCAGTGATGTGGAATGTAGAAGAGTATATATACATAGGCTTTGACCTTGACTTTTAACCTTAACCTTGAAAAATGGTGTGCACAATCCTTAGGTGGAGGAGCATAATCATGCCAGGTTTGGTCATGATAGGTTCAGTAGTTTGGGCTATGAGAGAGTTGCGCGCGCGCACACACACACACACACACACACACACATACGAATGCTGCCACTTTAAATGGACATCCGTTAAGGTTATTTGCGAGCACCGATTCCATGAGCCATTGAGTAGAACTGCTGACTATTAACGTGATAGTTGTAGGTTTAATCCTTGGCTAGGGAAAGGTGGTAGTCTAGCCGAACTGATGATCTATTATACAACGAAAGAGTACTGTATGCGGATAATTTTATATAAGATTCCAACGACCATATCTATTTTACAGCAAAGGCATTCATTTTAACAGCTGATTCATCAAATGTCTAGACAATCATGGTTTTCATCTAAATCCTGAATCTTCGATGACAATGATGAATCAGAAGTAAGAAAAATAAAATTTATTTATTTGCGAACTGTTATCCTCATCTTCATAGTTGTTGTTTTACCGCGTTTCAGTCAACTCATCCTCTGGCCTTCTTCAGGTGGTTAACCGCAACGGGATCTGAATGCTGAGTCTTTTAACTGTATCCTCAGAATAGTTGTCCGAAACGTGATGAAACAACAACCATAAAGATGACGATAACAATCCGCAAATAAATAAATAAATAAATAAATGTACAAATTATTCATCTCAAAGATTTCCAATAAAATAAAATTGATCTACAAAAATGTTTCCTAAAGTAAGTTTCAGTTTTTGTGCATATTTCCCGAATTTCCATTGATCAATCATTGTCCTAGAAGATTTAGGATTTAGTTGAAAACTTTGATTATGTGGACTATTAAAATGAATGCTTTGAAGGCAAAATAAAATATGGACGGCGGAATGTGTTGTTTTTTTTTTGTAAATCTTAAAAATTATATTAATATTTATTGAGCTGACAATTTGACACAAGACTATAAATACACATGCACACTCACACACACACACACACACACACACACACACACACATATATAATTTTATTTTTATTCAAGGTGCTCTTCATATTTTCAATAATATTCTTTTAATTCATATTTTCCCTTGAATTAATCAATTCTGCAAAAAAAAAATAATGATAAAATTCATTTTGTTATATGCATGTTGCCATTGAGATTTAAGGGCTACTGTGAATTAGGGACCATGCCTACAGAGACATTTCAATTAGGTAGTTTGAGAGCAAGGTGTTTGTTCGCATCACATTTAAATTTCTGCATGTGAATACAGTTAGAGAAGCAAGAAACAAAATTTAGTAGTTCGAAAAAAATAAAGTATCAGAATAGAAAGCTTTCTGGTATCGAGGGATCTCTTCAGTGAAGATCAGATACTTTAAAAAGGCTGATTAGGAATCCATTCAGTTTTTGCTGATAAAAATCAGTGGCTGTCTCCAAAATTTAAATGATGATCAACGTACTCAAGATTCTAATATTCTTCACATTTCTACCTGTCGACGATTTAGTAGAGTTATCTCACCTTGATTTTTTTCATCCTCTTTGAGCATCAACGGTTATTTTCCGTGGTACGCACACATGTTGAGGCCTTTGTATTTTCTTTAAAAAAAACACCCCTGTTTAGTATCGAAAGACAATGGATAACCCCTGTAAGGGTGGTTGCACGTGTAATTATGAGGCAAAGGTCGCACAATCTCCAGCCAAACCTCTCCTGAATCAACACTGCTTGAGTCCAGTAGGATAGAGAAATCCAGGAATACTGGAAAGAATGCAGAAAGATAAGCAGAAAGCACATACAACACTCGGAATTCTCAAATGGTCACCCATTTTAGTACTGACCAGGCTTAACGTTGCTTAACTTCGCTGATTTAATATGAACCGATGTATCAACGTGATTATGTAATGCATTTCCTTTTACGATCAAAGGATGAGGTTCAGATTATAGTATTTTTTATTAATATTTACGCTTTCACACAATGTTTAACCAGTGTCAAAACTGAACATTCATACAACTGAATATAATATATGCAAATATCCTCATATCTCTCAGATTTCCTTTTTTCTTTAAAACCTGTTTCCCTTTGCTTTTTATTATTTATTATTATATTTATCTAAATCAGCTATATCATAAAGAATTTTGTATTTTCTTGAATGTGTAGAAAGGGATATATTCGATAGCCTTTTTTTCTTTTCGAATTTTACAAAATTTAAATTATTCTATATAAACTCTGTTTTCTTTTTATTTTATTTAGTTGATCTTTGTTCAATGTTTTTTCCCTGGTGAATGAATAACAATCATTCAAAAATGCACATGCAAGAATTTCAACAAACCGGAAAGTCATAAAAAATAGGTTTTAGTTCAGAATTGGCTTTATTTGTTGATATCTTATTAATGTGAAACTATAAAAAAATTCATTTGAATTTGGATGTTTCGGCTTTGTGTTTGAAATAAAAATCCATGAATAAAATTGAAAAAACAATATTTGATATTGTTTTTATTTTATTTTTGAAACACGCACACGTGTGTTTGTTTGAGAGAGAGAGAGAAGAGAGCTTCACAGTACACCATATCATAAATTTATCGGGTCTTGAAAAAATAAACTAGCTAACAATTTCAATTCTATTTATTTGCTGTTTAGAATAATATATACATTTCTTTCATCCACAAACAGTTTTTTGCTGTATCACAGCAATTCACTATAGCTAAAGAAACAGTTGCTTCAAATCGAGATTGAAACTTGATAGTCTAGTTGACAGTCCGTGCTTCTGCCCATTTAACCAACAATCACAAGTCATAAATAACCGAAATCTTAATGTTTCTATAAGCACTGCAAATTGTTGCAGAGTGCTCCATTTGTTTATGCGAATAACTTTGCATGTATTCTGATTACAATCGGCGATTTCAGTTACCACAGTGCTTGATCCAGTTAGAGAATAAGGGCATATATATATATATATATATATATATATATATATATATATATATATATTGTTATTATTATCTTATATATCCACACAGAATTTTATAAGGATATAAAATGATTTTCAGTATTTAGTTCAACATAGCTCAATACGTGAATATAGCTAGGTAGTAAGTCATTAAAATATATATGCCATACTTTGGGGTAATTGTGCAAACGAGTTAAAAGTGCTCTTTTGGCAACCATCCTTATAAAAAGCACCTTTTTTTGTAGTTAGTGTAATTTCCCCAAAGTACGGTATAGCAATAAAGATGCACAAAATTTTCCGCGTTTAATCTCTGTAGGACTTGTCAGGCTAAAATGTCCGCCGAATTATTATTAGGATGAAATGCAAAATATTCTATGTAGTTTGATTGCCACATGCAGTTTCATACCTTAGTACTATATATAAATTCAATTCTTCATATATTTGAGATCAGTTCTTACTCGAATCAATTTCGAAAGCGAGAAAGGAAAACTCAATATCGAAATTTTTATAGAATCATTCTTTAAATTCTTTTTAAAAATGTTGAATTATTTTGTAGTGGATAGGGAGATGGGCGGGATTATGGGGAGTAGGTGTGAGGCAGTATTCTGAGAACCGACGGTCACTTGGAAGCCGAAATCCCTGCGCGACCCCCCCCACACTCAATGCAAAATCCTTCCTCTCTGTAATATGAGCATCTCCACTTTATTTGTGTAATTGAGGCAGTAATCACTTTCTGAAGAGCCAGTTTTGGAGCGAAATACATTATCAAGTCAGAGTTTAAGTTATTTCAATTTAATATATATATATATATATATATATATATATATATATATATATATATATATATATGCCAAGATAAGTGGAGAGCACATACAGCGACTAACATTTCCAAATAGTCACCTATCTGGTACTGGCCAGGTTCATCGTTGCTTAAGTTCGGTTATCTGGCCAGAATCGGTGCGTCAACATAACTGTGCCGTATGTTGTATGTGCTCTCTGCTTATCTCGCCATTGTTTCCAGTAATCTTAAACTTATACATACTAGCAACTGTGACACGGGAGAGGAGTGGGTGGAAATTGTGCAACTCTTGCTACAATAATTTCACGTACAGGTACCCATTAATAGGTATCCATAGTCTGAGAATACTGAATGGAACCATTGCGCGTTTATATATATATATATATATATATATATATATATATATATATATATATATACGTTGCTCGAGTGTTTGGAGGTTTATGTTTAACAAAAAAAAAGCGCTCTTCTTTTTTTTTAAAACTTTGACCTCGATTATGACTCCTTATAATTTATTGTTTTGGGCTCAAATCAAGTAATTAAGTTAGATCCATGTCCAAGGAACCTATATCTAAAATTGCAAGTGCTTATACCCAAAATTGTCGGAGGGGTTTGGTAGAGTTCTCAAAGGTCAACTCGTTGAACTTTGACCCCTTAACAACCAAATTCCTGGCCGAAAACTTATTACAAAGATTTTCCCAAACCTCAGTGCCCTGTATATCAAATTTCGAGTCTGTAGACTGCAAATTTACAGAGATATTGTGTAGGAAAATGTACACAGACAAACAGAGACACACACACACTTTCATTTTTATAGATATATTCATATTAAAATAACTTTTTTTCTATTTATTTAAAAAGAAAATCCAACTTTGTTATATACGGGTCGTTGAATTACATTCATCTGGAAAAGATCAAACGAATTTGTATATTATTTTAAACATTCATTTTAATTAATTCCCTATTAGTTTTTTTTTTTTTTCGGTTTTCTTATAGGATGATCATCTTTAGTTAAGTATTACCTGTAATTATATTCATGCATATATTCTACATGATTTATATTTGCGTAATAAGTTTATAGTAAACATTTTCTATATATATATATTGTATGCGTTTATTTGTTTAAAATATTTTAAACTTCTTTGTCAGTTTTGGGTCTAAAGATATGAAACTTTGTACATAGTGTATTCGAACCCATGCAAAACTTCATGTTCACCTGAAAAATTCCATTTTTTTTAAATTTCACACTTTTGCCACAATTTTCTCTGACTAAAACCAAAATGTAAAGTTAATCATGGGTTTGAATACCCTATGTATAAAGTTTCATATCTTTAGACCAAAAAATTACAAAGAAGTTAAAACATTTTTAAACAAATAAACGCATACAAAAATATATAGGAAAAGAGTTTTATGTTTATTATAAACTTATTACGCATATTAAGTATAAATCATGTAGAATATCTGCATGAATATAATTACACGTAATAGTTAACTAAAGATGATCATCTTATAAGAAAACTGAAAAAAAAACTAATAGGGAATTAATTAACATGAATGTTTTAAAGAATATGCAAATTAGCTAGATCTTCTGCAGATGAATGTAATTCAAGGACCCATATATAACAAAGCTGTATTTTCTTTTTAAATAAATAAAAAAAGGGTTTTTAATATGAATATGAATACATTAAAAAAGAACAAATTTATAGGAGTATATATATATATATATATATATATATATATATATATATGGCACGCTCCTGACAAAAAGCCTGTATAGATAACTTCAAACCATAAGAAATATTTAAAAAGTGCTCAATCTATATACATATAAAAGTGAAATTGTCTCTCTGTATCTATGTGTGCACATTTCCTTACCAAAGTACTCTGTCAATTTTCGGTCTACAGACTCGAGATTTGACATAAGGTGTATTGAGATTTGGAAAAATCAATTTAATCGGTTTTCAGCAAGAAATTTGTCTGTCAATGGGTCACAGTTAAACAATTTGACATTTGAAAACTCTACCAAACTCCTTCGCTAATTTTGGGTCTAAACACTTGAAATTTTAAATGTAGATTACTTGGACGTGGGTCAAACTTTTAATTTGATTTAGACCAGAACAATAAATGTTAAGGGCTCAAAATTGGGGTCAAAGTTAAAAGAAAATTGACCTTTAATGTTTCTACTAAATTACTCAGCCATTTTCTGGTCTAAACTTTTAAAATTTTGCAGGAAGAGTATTCAGAGATAGAGCAAACTTTTTAATCGATTTGCGTCGAAAATTAGATCTGTCAAGGGGTCAAAGTTCAAAAGATTTGACCTTTGCGGTTTCTAGAAAACTACTCAGCCAATTTTTCGTCTAAACATTTGAAATATTACATAAGGGGTATTCAGACATGCGGCAAGCATTTTAATCAGTTTGGAGGCGACAATTTCACTGCCAAAAGGTCAAAGTTAAAAGAGTTGACCTTTGCAGGCTCTACCAAACTTCTCCACCAACTTTGGGTCTAAACACTTGTAATTGTAGATATAGGTAACTCGGACATGGGTAAAAATTTGTATTTTGATTTGAGCCCAAAACAATAAATATTAAGGGGTCAAAATTTAAAAAAAAAATTACCTCTGGGGTCTCTACCAAATTACTAAGACAATTTCTGGTCTAAACATTTGAAATTTTACATAAAGGGTATTCAAACGTAGGGCAAGTTATGAACAGTATATAAGGCCCGAGAAAATGCGGGCTTAACTGCTAGTGCAAATATAAAACTATGTAGAGCTGATATGAATTGGATATTAATCTCTCTTTTAAACTACATAAAATAGACATGAACAGGTGCCAATCTAAGTAAATCCACTTAAATTGCATTTAATTAGTTACAACGTGCACCTGTTCCAATTTTAAATTTTCATCGTTCAATGCATGCATTCTACACTTATGTTAAATGGAACACCGATAATCCTAAAAAAGAGAATATAAAATCAAAAATAATATCTTTCATTATTACATTATACTGAGCCTTGTACGAAAGTTTGAACATTTGGTAATGAGACAACCGTTGTCGAAGCAGATAAACTGTCAAAAATGAGATGTGTAGAAAGCTAAGTTATAAATTAAATATATAATTCCAGTTGTGGCACAATAGGCAAGAAATCCTTTCGGAGGAGCCCCAGCACTCCACTTTTGAGGTTGTTTTATCAGATGTATACTGTTCTTGTGGGGAGGCACGCACAATCTTGCCGGACAATCCCAAAATGTCAACCTGGGAGATTGACAGGTGTTTAGTGTAACCGAGTGCAGGGAGGTGAAAAAGGTCATGCCTGCTGGCTGATGACAGCTCGGAAAACAAAATATATGATATTATTTTTTCTAACACATTAAAGCAAGAGACAAGAATGTTATGGAGAAAAAAATAAGGAAATTGTTAAGAAAAAGGATGTTAAAATGTGGGAGAGGGAAAGAGAGAAAGATAAAGAGACAACTGCAGGAGAAATAGAAATTTTTAAAAAAATATACTGTACACAATATTTAAATTATATTTAGTTTTATACGACCGCCGGACAATGCTGGATAGTCTTGCTAGTTCAGAACAAACGACAAATCGAAGAACTACTTAAGGAAAGACCCGAGAAAGAAAAATGGCCGAATCTTCTTCAAGCCATTCGTGAGTCACATGACCAAAATGGCCACCGTTTTATCATACTTGTTTCAATCATTGTGTGTCCTTTTTACAGGGAAAATCTTATTCAACCTTTGAACACATCATAGTAAAAGGTTAAGAATAGGAAAGTGAATAAACGAAAGATAAATACGTACATAAACAAAGAGCAAATATTTAGGTTTTCAAATCGTAGCTTCACCATGAACATGTTACAGCAGAAGAAAGATATAGTATAATGTAACGAGGTAGAATCACCAGTATATATATATATATATGTGTGTGTGTTTATGCATAAAAGAAGTAAAAATATCTAACTGTATGGTGAATATAATGACTAGAAATCTTATTTGCAATAAGATTTCTTAAGTTCATATGGCGCTTTTATACAATTCGTATAGCATCTTCATATATATGAAAACTAAGCAATGGAAACCGTATTACAAATAAAGAAAAATTACAGAGAGCGAAAATAAAGGAATAAGGACAGAAAGAAGAGCAAAATAGAGGAACATCTGTTGAATCAATTTCTGCGTTTTTTTTATATTTTTTTTAAATTTTTATTTTCCTCTTTTGTATTCTTTCTCTTTCTCTCTGTATATATATATATATATATATATATATATATATATATATATATATATATATAATATTTGTCTATATATACGGTTGATTACCGAAGTTAAGCAATGGTTAGCCCGGTCAGTAAAAATGGGTGAATATTTGGGAATTCCAGGTGCTGTGTGTACTCTCCGCTTATCTTGGCATTGTTTTCAGTCACTCCTGGACCTTTCCTTGCCGCTAGACCCAAGCAATCCCGATTCAGGAGAGGTGTGGGTGGTATTTCGCAACTCTTGCCTCACAATTACACGCACAGCTACCCTTACAGGGGTGCCCATTGTCTCTTGAGACTAAAAGGAGGCATTGTTCGATATACACACCGAAACAGTATTAGTATCAAAATATATTTATGACAAGTTACATGAAAATATTCTTGTTTCCTTCCATGATAAACGCAGAGATTTGTTCGGTTAAAGCAACATATATCTGCGTTAATGTTAATATTTTTAGGTAATAGTTATAACTGATTGAAATGAACATCTAAAAAAATAATAATAATGGTTCGTAATATTTTCAAGTTATTTGAATAGTTCACGTTTTTAAGACCGTAAAATTTTATTATTCGATAAAATGAAGTCATAAAGACGTTGAGCTTGAAAAGGACTGGCTTTCTATAGTTGTGACCAAAACACGTTTTGCAGATGAGGAGCCAAATAATTTTGTGCTAATAAATATCTTTATAACGATATATATATATATATATATATATATATATATATATATATATATATATATATATATAGACATAACTAATCAATAGTATAGTGTTGATATGTAATTTGATATGTAATTCTTTCCTTTCTATTGTCAGTCATTATTAAGATGAGGCCTCTCTTGCTTTGCTCAAAAAGTTTAACTTTGCATACATGATTATTCCTTCCTTTATTTTTATTATTATAAGTTAGTATTAAGATTATGATTTTTTTTTTTAATAATCTGAAATTTAATGCTTAATTGATAATAATCATATTAGTCTCTTCAAGAGACTATATTACAGATATTTGTTATTAGATTAAGCCTCCCCTGTTTTTATATATATAATCATTCACATACAGTACTGTTTCGCTGTTTCACAGCTCATCAGTGCAGCTAGACAAGCAACTATCTTATGCCAGGATCGAAACCCGACCGCCCAAACGACAGTCGGAGCTTCTAACCGTTGTGCTATTCGGCTGCTGCTATGCTGCCAGTGAATTAACAATGTTTTGACTTTGTCCAAATACCTTAGCTCAATTTGTTTACACAAAGAGCATAGCTTAATCCGCTAATAATATTTTGTATATCACTTCCCAATATACTCAACCCGACTGCCCAAACAACAGTCTGAGCTTCTAATCGTTGTGCTCTTAAAAATTCAAAAAGTGGTAGTCCAATTAATTTTACAAGGGAAATAAATACGGTAAACTTAACTGTAATTATAAATATTAGGTTTCTGATATCAATAAAATAATCTTAAGAAGCTCAATAAAACCAAATAGGGATAAGAGGATATAAGTACATAGGTGTAATAAAATATGTTGAGAAACACTATACCAAGAGTTAAAAAATATATTTATTATTCAGAAAAGAAACACAAATAGAGGTGAAAATCCTTAATCCGCTGAGTTTCGAAGAAATACTTTCCTTCTTGTCAGAGGGGAGGAGTTAGCAAAATGCATGAAGAAATTTTGCTGGTCAAGTATTTAAAGAAACTAAATATGAAAAAGAATCATACTAGCGTGAAAATGAAAGAACAAGGAAGCAGATGGAGTCGGGTAAATCCGCGAATTAAGGACTTTCACCTCTATTTGTGTTTCCTTTCTGAATAATAAATGTTTTTAACTCTTACTACAGGGTTTCTAAACATATTTTATTAAACCTATGTAGTTATATATTAGTAATAAGACAATTCCAGTATTTTTCCTGATTCAGTACTAAATTCCTGATTTCGATATAATTGTTGCGTTGTGTGCACTCAGTCTATATAACTGCGTGGACAAAATGGTCGCCGGACAAGTTTACCGACGAGTGTATATTTGGAATGACAACTAAAAGACTTGACTGTTTACAAAAGAATTCGAGTTTATTTTAACAATCTTTCTTTACACTTCTGTGTCGGTTGTCACTGACTCCACTAGCGAGGAGAGAGGTGTTGTTAGAGATAGGTGGCGTGGCGGGAATGTTGACAGATGACAGACTTGTTTCTCACCGCGTCGGCCGCTACTCTCTTTTTTTAAAACCAAAACATCTTTGTTTATATTGGTATCGGTCACGTTTCTCTAGCCCAGCTACGAATGTCAGCTGCATTCCGATCTGGTCATAAAATATTTGTTGATGTTATTATTTTCGATTGTTGGCCAATTTCCTTTTGTTTGTTTGGCCTTGAAACATTACCGCATTCCAAATGTGTGTCTCTAGCTCAGGTGACGCTCGTGCAACATTCCATGTTGCCATGCTTAAACGTTACCCTCATATCACGTTCTTGCTTGACTCTCCGATTTATTCACAGCCTGTCCCCTTATTATACAACATAATTATCGATTCCTATATTCTTTATAAATCTCTAAATATTTCACAACGGAGTTCTTTATTAATCCCGATTACCGTAAAAAAACACACGTTGAATATGCAGATATTTTCTAAAATATAAAAATAAACATGTAGGGAATAATCTGTAGACAATAATTTTTACTGGTAGTTTAAAAATCAATAAATATTTATTGTTTTACAACCAAACGTGGAATATTTTGCTGTAAACAAAATGAAAAAAAATTTAATCAAATTAAAAGGATCGTCTTTGGCATCAGAAAATAGGCACACATTTGTCCGATTCCGATACCGCCAAAAGTTCCGATTTTTCTGGTTCCCGATTTCGATTCCGATTACTAATCCCAACACTAATATGTATATATATATATATATATATATATATATATATATATATATATATATATATATATATATATATATATATGGATTGAACATCGCTAAGATTGGATGGTCGAATCTAAGAGCACATATCTAGCAGAATCAGGAATAGGACCTACCTATTAACGGACGTTCTAATAGAGGGTGATCAAAAAAACAAAAAAAAACGGGCCCCAACTCTAATTAGTCCCCGTTTCTTACTGTTTTGTCCGAATGAAATGAAACTTTAGTCATAATTAGTTTATTATATTCAAAGCATCACACCAAAACACTAGAGTCTTTGGCCTTTTTTTCTCTGTTGACTGTAAAATGCTCAGAAAAACAATTGAATATCCTCTGGTTTTTTTTCGAGGGGGGGGGGTCACCCTGTATATCCAGGTCTTCAATAGCAGATCATTTGCTTAAAAACCCTGTCTTGTGCTAGGACCTTTAACATTAACTCATTTGGTCATAATCATTGGATTTTCACTTAAAGATCTAGGAGACCATTCACGTTCAAAGAGAATGAATGTTTTAGGTTTGAACGCGATCAGCCTCTTGGTGATGTTATCATAGTATATTGATCATAAATAGGTTTATTTTAGATATGTAATGTTTTCCAGATTTTTCGCCCGTAAGCATACTTTATTTTAAACATATTTTAAATGTATATTTTCCCTATTAGGCTTATCTTGTTTTTCCCTCGATCCAACGCTAGAAAATTGAGGGCGAAACCGGTCAGTTGGCGTCCCTTTATTTTAATCATGAAAATCAAAACATATCTTTCTTTCATAATTGCAATATATAAATTTTGTACCTCACAAAAAGTTGATATATATATATATATATATATATATATATATATATATATATCAAATAAAACTTTCTATTTCAAATATAAATTTTTGACAAAATAAGGTCCCATTAAATAATTTAGTAATAAAGGACACATTTGAAAGAGAAATATGAAAGTTATTTGCAAAAGGCCTGAACATTTAACTTCACTGAATTGGTGTTCTATATCTCTATGTAAAGTTAGGTTTGTGTACATGTTTATATATTTGTATATATAGGATTATCTCCTAAACTAATTAACCGATCATTATGTAATATTTTGCTTGTTTCTACCTTAGTTAATCTGTAGTTACATAGGTCAAATACAATTTTGGAAGATCAAACTGCTTTTGAAAAATAGCCAATTTCTCAAAATTAGGCTTTAAAAACCCCCAATATAACAAACCTAGGAATAAATATAAAAGTGGCCTCTCTTTGAAATAAAAATTATATGAAATTTTGTAGCATTATATCTTGATTTTCACCTTTGTCAGTATTGCAGAAATCTTGCGTTTTGAGAATTAATTTTACCCATACTGAGACCAGTATTCTTCCGGTTTATATATATATATATATATATATATATATATATATATATATATAAAGACTAAATTATATTTTGCATAAATTTATTTTTCGACAAGATACTCAAATAACATATGTTTAATAAGATAAAAATATCCTGTCAGACAATAAATTAATGTAAAATATAATTTACAATTTTAAATATGCGTTCTATGACAATCTCTATTTTCTATTTGGTTGTATTGAGCTTATATTTGGTTGGGATTACTATATAAATATTTATATTTATATTCACTTTAAGTTTACAGAAACCTTTAGTTTGTAAATTTAATTTTTATTCCTTGATTTTGATTTTATATATATATATATATATATATATATATATATATATATATATATATATATAAAATCAAATTTTAGGTATTTACACTATATGATTTGAAAAGGTTAAGCTTCAAATATAGAATGTTTTATCGTTTGAAGTCAAAGAATACAATTGAATAAATTTATTTCCTTAAACCATGAAGTTTCAATGCTTATTCACCTCCTTAGAGGAGAAATATCAGCAAGTGTTTTATTGGTTTGCACCTTATATGCTAAACGCAATAAACATAGAAAAATTAAAGCTTTTAGAGTTTTAAGTTATTAAAACATTTTAGGTACATAGAATAAGGGAAATGGACATTGAGACAGAAAAAGGATATTGTACTTTAAATCCAAAATGAATGCTAAATCTTGAAATGGAAGATACGTTTCATTATTCTGAAGTATATATATATATATATATATATATATATATACTAGCATGGGTGCCTGGCGTTGCCCGGGTATTTGGAGGTGTATGTTGAGAAAAAAAAAACGGTCAATTTTTTAAACTTTGACCCCCATTATGACCCCTTAAAGTTTATTGTTTTAGGCTCAAATCAAGTTATTAAGTTAGATCAATGCCCAAGAAAATTTCAAGTGTTTAGGCCCCAAATTGTCGGAGGAGTTTGGTAGAGTTCTCAAAGGTCAAATCGTTGAACTTTTACCCCTTAATTGCCAAATTTCTGGTCGACAGCTGATCACATCGATTTTCCCAAATCTCAGTACCCTGTATATCAAATTTCGAGTCTGGCGACTTAAAATTGACAGAGTTATTGCGTACGGAAATGTACACACACAGACACACAGATAGACAGATACACAGACAGATACACAGACACGTTCACTTTAAAAGATATATAGACTAGCAGTTCCGCCCGGCTTTTCTCGGGTCCTATGTACTGTTCATAAGGTTATGTGCATATGTATATATTAAAAAGTGTGATTATGTAAAGTAATGCCTTTCTGTATAATAGTCTTCCTTAACTACCACAGAGAAAAGACAGACAGACATTTTCACTTTGATAGATATATAGATAGATTGGTAGATAGATAAATAGACAGATTGGATGCAATATATAATAATGATTTAAAAAGTATATAAAAAAAAGACTCATGCGCCAGCACCGAGAATCGAAACCAAAACGTTCAACTCACAATTTATTTTGCCTCTGCCGTTAATGACTGGACTATGAAGACATTTTTACTGCAAGGCTAAAAATTAAAGCATGAACCAATAGCATTATGCATTCGTAATAGCGGCGTTCAACCTTCACCTGGAAAATTTCATTTTTTTAATTTTCACACTTTTGCACAGATTTTTCCGAGCTAAAACCCAAATAAAAAGTTTCGCGTGGATTCAAATACCTTCTATATGAAGTTTCATGTCTGTAGACCAAAAACTCTAGGAGGAGTTTGGTAGGCAAAATTTGTTAAACAAAAATATATACGTATACGTATATATATATATGGAAACAATTTTGTGTTTACTAAAAACTTTTTATGCAAATATTATGCAAGTATAAATTGTGTAGAATATCTGCATGAATATAATTAAATGTAATTGTTAACTAAAGATGATCATCCCATAAGAAAACCTAAGCAACTAATAGGGAATTAATTAAAATGAATGTTTAAAAGAATATGCAAATTAACTAGATCTTTTGCTAGTGAATACAATTCCACGACCTATATATAAGAAAATTATATTTTCTTTTTAAATAATTAGAAAAGAAGGGGTTTTAATATGAATGTCAAGACACACAAAAGAAAAACGAATTTATAGGAGTATATATATAAGGGAAAGGTAGTTTACTTGAAGCACTGCTGGTAAATAAATATAAGTGTATTCGAAAGCTATAGCAATGTGGGTTACCTGTGTGTTGTGCAAAATGAAGAAATGAAAAAATAGACAAACAGGTGGACATCTTGTAGATTAGTCAAATGCCGTACGTCTATTTATTTTTCAAACTCGCATATAACATCACATATAAAATCAGTAAATGAGGACTTACTTAATGGCAAGCGGCTGTTGCAATAACGCAAAGTCATTTGTAAATGTTATCGAAAGAGGTGAAGACTACTGGAAACTTGGAGACTTGTCACTCAGCTTCCAGGGAACACCACAGGTTGTTTTGAAGGAGAGATCTTTGATGACCTGTGTGACAGCTCCGTGTGAGCCAATAATAATGTATATATTAATACGATGGTTGATGATTTTGATATTTTGGGATAACATTCTTTCTTTTTGACAAAGAGATGTTATCCCGAAATATCAAAGACACCGACTATCCCGGTCTCAAAAAACAGTAAGCCCCCATTTACTGATTTTATATGTGATGTAATGTGCGAGTTTGAAAAATAAATAGGCGCACGACATTTCACAATTCTACAGGATTTCCACCTGTTTGTCTTTTTTTAGTGTTCATTTTCAACACCACTTATCACACCGGTAACCCACATTGCTATAACCTTCTAAATAATCTTTAAAGTTTCGCTGAGAAAATTAAGCTGTATTAGCTTTCACTTTCAGTTTCTAAATCTTCCAAGAAGCCGCAATATGGTGTCATTTAATCGCTTTTATTAGATAAATCCTATCTTCATACTGTCAATAAAGAATATTTTCCCCAAATGTCCAGACTGTTTTGAACGATAAGCCAATTTAATATAAAACTCCAGAAAACTTTACAATAATCTTAAACTATCTATTAAAATTTTCTTAAATCTTTCTTTTAAAATAAAATAAGTGCGGACAATGTAGTATATATCATCTTATAACATAATGTTCACAGACATTATCTCCTCCTTTCTGTTTTTTTCTTTTTTTTAATGGGTGGGAAGACTGTTTAGTGGTTGTGATACTACCCATCACTATCTTCTCTTTATGTTTGTGTGTGTGAGGGGAGGGGAAAGTGAGATACTGACATAAATGATCGACATTTAGTTAAACAAGAATAGACTCAATATAGGAAATAAAATATATATAGGTTAAAATATACATAGGGAATAATATATATATGGGAACAAAGGATAAATAAAAACAAAATACATAGGAAAAATATAATAACTTATGAAAATATATATGGCAATTAAGCTGCGCAGAATTTTCCGCGTTTAATTCTCGTGCGAATTCGTCACGCTTATGCGAAAAGTTGTGGTTGTCGTGCGTTTATATATACGCACATGCTATTGAGTTTTCTGTAAGCCAATCAGCTTTCTAGTTGCCACCGCGCCCATCCTGGACAGGCACTTACAGCACAAAGGTGCAGTTGACCTCCGGTTCATCCCTTCTCCTTGTGTGTTTACGGAAAGGATAGACATCCTTTCTTGTAGTAAGCTAGCCTACTTTCAGCCTAGATGTAGTTGGATATGTTTATTTTTCTACATTTCGGATATTATGTTATTTTATATATATATATATATATATATATATATATATATATATATATATTAGTACGTTATAAAAATATATATAGCAGTAAGTTATAAAAATATATATGGCAATAACTTACTACCTAGCTCTACCTATGTATTGAGCACTGTTGAAGTAAATACTTAAAGTTTACGCATAAAATTATATTTTCGTATATTAATTTATGTGATTAAATGAAGTAATCAGAAAGAGAGAGACTTATAGGGAATAAAATATATATGAAAATAAAACATATATATATATATATATATATATGTTTTATTTTCATATATATATAAAGATATGGAGATAAAATATATAGAGAATAACATAGATAAAGAATAAAGTACGCATAGGGAATAAAATATCTATGAAATGAAATATTTAGGAAAAATAATATATACTAGCAGGACCCGTGGAAATTCCACGGTAGTTAAAATCTTTTAAAACACATCAGTAAGAAATTCCTTATTGTTATATTACAAAAATGAATGTATGGAAGCAAGTAGAACAAACAAAGAACTTTGGTTTAAACTTTTATTGAAGGTCAATGCGATCGTAACTGATGTTGTTGATATTGTCAGGAAGTGCTGGTGATGATTGAGGCGGTGACAGGGACGTTGATCAGCTGCTTGGAGTGAGAATAGTGGTCAGTCAGCAGGTTCTGGGGAGTTAGACTGTGAATTTTAAAAAACTGTGTGACATTGTTGACATCGATTTTGTGAAAGTTCTGATGACCCCAAGTTGTTTAATATTTCAGGACATTTTGGATTACACGTGTGAGTAATGAATAGGTCACAGAAAACTGCCATTGCATCTTGATAAAGCTGTTGTAGATTCCTAGGACTTCCTGTAAATGTAGATGGTAGAATAACTAGTACACCAGAATAACCATCTTCATTCCTTCCTAAATGATCCATTAAGCCAGAATATTGAGCTGCTCTCAATAAACTTTGATAGCACTATTGTAAAAATCATGCTGAAAGCCATTCTTAACATGGGGAGGGGGGTTAACTATTCTGAAACTACACTTAACAATGTAAAAAAATAAGGGAAAATATATGTATGAACAATAAATATTTCTTCAGTTAAATAAAATATTCTGTAAATCTTTTAATAAGGAATAAATATTTATTTAAACCATAATTATTGAACAAAGTATTTTACTGCATAAAAAACGGTTATGGGGAGAAGGGTTAACTATTTTGGGGTGCCCGGAAAACTCGTCTCGGGAAAACTCGACCCCGGAAAACTCGTCCCCTTTCGCTAGGTAGGAAAACTGGTCCCTTATTGAATAAATATCAATTGAAAACACATTTTATGATCATTCTTGAAGGAGATATTGTTTTTTTTTTTTTTAATAGACTATAGCACCCCCATAATATTAAAAAAACATATTTTTACTTGTTTAATGTTTTTTGTTTTTTTTTTTAAATAAAATCGATTTTCTAAGTGTCCGTTTTCTACCTAACTGGCTAAGTTCTTAGTGGTTTCACTTATTTTAAAGCGTTTATGTTCATACAAAGTTAATTACATTTTTTTTTGTTCTTATTTTAACGATGTTTTTTGGAGTCATAAAAACAATAATAAAAAGCAAAACCAAAAAATTAAAAAACGGAGCGATTCGATTCTTCGTTACTTTTTGTTTTGGATTTTAATTATGATAGTTTTTTTGTTTTTTTTGTTTTTTGTTATGTTTTTGTTTTCTCTCATACCAAATACACTCATACGTTATTTAAAATTATAATTTTATCAAGTATCAACATTTATTGTCGTCCTGTCAAATTTTGCAAAAATTAACTAATAAATTAAAAGCGAAATATTTTTTGGCGCGAGAGATGCCATGTGCTAACAATCTCTCGTTAACTCATTTTTAATTTTTTTAATTTTTACTTCAAAATTCTAAAATCAATCATTAAGAGAAAAAGTAATCACTAAATAAATTTATTAATCAATGTTATTAAAAACTCCGCTATCGTTTATCAAGAATCTTTTTAATTTCATTTTTTGTTGGTTGTTTTTCGGAGGGAGATATAGTCCCCCCCCCCCCCAAATTATATTTTAAAAAATATTAAAATTTATTATTTTCTTTTTAAAACCAAATCTCCCTCAGTAATTTCTTTAATTTTCTATTATTTAGCGATTAATATACCGGACATTATTTCTCGATCTCACGTAACACTCGTCATGTTTTTTGTTTGTTTTCTGGGGGTTTTTTTCTTTACCGAATAAACGATTACAAATAAATTAAACAACAAACAACAGTCGGCGAGGTAGAAAAATCGATTTTACCCTTTTATAAACAACAGTAAATAAGTAAATTCTTTTTATATTAATATAAAAAAAAAATATGCGGTCTCGTTTATGAACATAATAAACGCTTTAAAATAAGTGAAGCCACTAAGAACTTAGCCAGTTAGATAGAAAACGGACACTTAGAAAAGCGATTTTATTAAAAAAAAAAAAAAAAAAAAAAACCTTAAACAAGTAAAAATATTTGTAAAAAATATTATGGGGGGGGGGCTATAGTCTATTTTAAAAAACAATATCTCCTTCAAGAACGATCATAAAATGTGTTTTCAATATCGATATTTATTCAATAAGGGACCAATTTTCCTGAATTCCTATTTTGGACCTTCACCTAAATAGCGATTTAATGAAAAAAAATTTAATGGTCTTGTATCTTTTTTTAATAATTTGTTTTAAAATAAGGAAAAAAAATCTTTGATACCGCTATTGTAAGAATCATGCTGAAAGCCATTCTTAATATGGTTTAATATGGTTTTAACTATTCTGAAACTTCACCTAACAATGTAATAAAAATAATGGAAAAATTCTTTAGTTAAAATATACTGAAAATCTTTAAATAGGAAATAAATATTTGGGTTTGTATTACTGTACACATAGATTCGAAAAAGTTGTCAAAAAAACAAATATATAACAAATAAATGTTATCAAAGGCAAGATAAGTTACTTTTATACCAAACTGGATATATTTTTTGTGTTTTTATTCAATGTAACATGTTTATTCAGCTCGAAAAACATACAGTGTTTACCGATGTATTCGAAAATTCCAGATGGCGTCTCACACCCTCTTTAACACCGTAAGTTTGGAAAAAGGTGTTATAAATAAAAAATTATGCAAAATACTAATAAAAACCCGCCGAATATATGTCAACCTATGTCACAGTAACATGTATTGAGCGAGTTTTTAACAGTATTTTATCCGGTTTTTTATTTATAACATCTTTTCCCAAACTTACCGTGTTAAAGAGAGAATCAGACTCCATCTTGAATGTTCCAATACATCGGTAAACACTGTATGGTTTTTGAGCTGAATAAACATGTTAGATTGAATAAAAACACGAAAAATATATCCAGTTAGGTAGAAAAGTAACTTATCTTGCCTTTGATAACATTTATTTGTTATATATTTGTTTTTTGACAACTTTTTCGAATCTATGTGTACAGTAATACAAACCCAAATATCTATTTAAATAAATTTAATCGTAAGTAATGAAACAAATATTTTAAAAAATTGTTGTGTTCATTTTTTATAGTATTTAAATATGTATGCCCCGGTGGGCATTAGAAGATGACTGCCTGTTAAAAAAGCAAAATAAAATGAACAAAACATAAGTAATGTAAACAACGTGAAGCTGTATAAATGTTAAAAAATTACTCGATTCAGCATTAAATAACACGAAAAAGGATTGATATGCCGTAAAACAAAAACAAAAACAAAACAGAACAAGACGTAAAATATGTTTTGACTCTGTGTTACTCAGAGTATTTTCCAATGGTGACCGATGATTTATTCTTGACTTTTGTAACATTTATTTCTAAACATATTTTTTTTTTATGTAAGGCTCACTCAAAAGTAAATAAAAATAATAAAAAAGATAAAATGGCACAATAAAAAAAACGAACTCGTAGCGTTAAATGTAAAAAATATATTTATTATTGAATAAAAAAAAACATAAGCGTTCCAGAAGACATCGTTAAAAATGTAAGTAAAATACTATACTATATTTAAACTGATGAAGATTGAACAATAAAGGGAGATAATTCACATTAATTTATGTTTGCGATGATGATGACGTGACACCGTACGTACAAGCAAATTAATATATAGATAAAATATGTATAGGGAATAAAATATATAATAAAAATATATAATACATAAATAATAAAAAATATAGGGAACCAAATACATATAGGGAATAACATATATATGGGATAATGCATATATAGGGAAAATATTAATTAAATCGCGTATAATTCTGTACAAGTATTGTTTTATATTCAGGCTTTAAGTTAAAATTAAAAAAGAAAGCAATTTTACTCGTTTTTGTTATTTATCTTTATGATTATGGATGCATAAGATATGCTTAGATTTTATGACCTCAGAGAGGGATTAAATCTTTAAAGTGTAGGGACAAAAACGTGCAGAGCGAGAAGCTTCGATGGCATAGCCATGTTGAAAGAATAGACGAGAGTTTTTTCGATCAGCATATGTAAAACAGTGGAGATAGCAGGTTCAGTTCAGATGGGAAGAACAAGGGAAACATGGGATAAAAATGTACTTGAGAGAAAGAGGGAAAAACCAAGAGCGTGTCAGAAATAGGTTAGTTTGGAAGAAGTCAATTTCTAAAAGACGTCCAACACCTGCCAGCATGTAAAATAGGTGTTGAACATGATGATGATGATGATGATAGATTAATTAGATAAGTAGTTTGTTTGTCTTTTCATTATTTGATCGTTTCGTAAAAGCACATATTTATCTGTTTGCATTTAACTTTAAATTCTTGCTATTAAATTTGATTTGGTTTTTGTAAGTTTATGATTTGGTCTTTTCTTTCTGGGCATCTTTTTCTTCAGTTTCTGCTATTTAAATTGCCAAGTGGGGGACTAATTTTTATATTTCTTCATTTGTTAATGTTAAGTGTAAAATTTCCGTAGGTTTAATCATTAATTTCTCGTTAAAATTGTATTGTAAACCTATGCTATATCTATATATCTATAAAAGTGAAATTGTCTGTGTGTGTACATTTCCCTACGAAACTACTCCGTCAATTTTCAGTCTACAGACTCGAGATTTGACATAAGGCGTCCTGAGATTTATGAAAATCTTATTAATCGGTTTTCGGCCAGACATTTTGCTGTCAAGGGGTCAAAGTTCAAGGATTTTGGTCTAAACACTTGAAATTTTAGATGTAGGTTACTTGGAGAGGGATCAAACTTTATAATATCATTTGAGCCCAAAACAATAAATGTTTAGGGGTCAGAATTGGGATCAAAGTTAAAAAATTGACCTCTGTGATCTCTACCAAATTACTCAACCAATTTTTTGGCCTAAACTATATAAATTTTGCATAAAGTGTATTCAGACATAAGACAAGCGTTTTTATCGGTTTTTGGCCAAAAGTTTGGCTGCCAAGGACTCAAAGTTAAAAAAAATTTGACTTTTGTGGTCTCTAGCAAACTATTCGGCTAATTTTGGATCTAAACATTTGAAATTTTACATAAAAGGTATTCAGACCTGCAGCAAGCTTTTTATCAGTTTTTGGACGTGAATTTGGCTGCCAAGAGGCCAAAGTTGAAAGAGTTGATCTTTGCAAATCCTACCAAACTCCTCTGCCAACTTTGTGTTAAACACTTGAAATTTTAGATGCAGGTTAACTGGACATGAGTCAAACTTTATAATATATATATACATATGCACATAAAAATATGAACAATACGTAGGGCCTACTACTAGTTAGATATAAATCAAGGACTAGAGGTTTGATTCGGCGCTGATTCATGTATGCTAAATACAAATTAGGATCGTTTTATACTTCTGAATGTTTGAGATGCAGATGATGATTTGTAATATTTGGATAATTCGAACTACTGTTCTAATCTTGAATATTATTCTCAAAGTTTCAATCGACGTACCCTCAACCTCTTCAGGTGTACCTTGCCGAATTCAGGAATCTTTCTGTCTGGAATTTCGAATGGAACCTTTCCTTTAGTTCATGGGAGTAGCATACTCTTGGTCCGTCAGACATGATCGGTTAAAAGACTTAAGTAATTCGCAATCGTATTCTTCAATCCTGATGCAGACGATACTAAGAATACATTTGCAAATTACTGAAGACATCTACCCGGTCACGGTTGATGGAAGTGAGAGCATGCTACTCTCATGGATTACGTAAAGGGTTCCGTTCATGCAGGTTGCACAGTTCGACAAAGATTTCTGAATTTGACAAGATACACGTGAAGAAGGTCAGAGGTTACAACAGCTGAAATGTTGTAGAATATCAATCAAGGTAATACGAATAATACACGAGCGTTTTAGTTAAAGATCTGGTCGCAATTCATTTATGAGTGGTCTTAAAAAAACTGATTCTGAAATAGCATATTTTTTAGTGTGATGTTGAAATTTAAAATAGTATTTTCATTGGTCTGTTAGACTTTGGGTTTCAATAACGTTTTCATTGATCTGTCACACTTCAGTTTAAAGTAGAATTTCTGTTGGTCTGTCACACTTACATTTGCAATAACATTTTCATTTCTAGATGAGCAGATTGAATGGACGCTTATTTTAGATGAAGTATCTCTGTTAAAGGTTCTCTTTCTTGTTTCGTCTATCATGCGTATGTTTACAACAGCATGTTTATAAAGTTGTTCCCCATAATATGTTTTCATTTGGGTAAAACAATTCCACTGGGTTGCTTTCCACCTAACATAACGTTTTCTAAACAAATATTGATAAACACTTGTTGAGCTGTCTTTTAAACAGCCAAATTTTGCTCATTACACTCATTGTTTTCAATCCTTTCATGATACTGTTTATCGTCTAACTAACATTTTATTCTTAAACAGCCTCTAACAAGTATTTACTTATTAGTATATAATAAACAAATGTTCTAAATGTAATGTTTGTATTTTGTAAAACTCCTTTTCCGGGTATAGAAAAGGAGTCTAAAGAACGGCTGAGAGTTTTTAATGTGTATTTTTAAAGAGAAATAATTCTCACATGCGAGAGAGACTTGTATTCTGTTAAATAATTAATTAACTATCTTATTAAGGATAAATGTATGGACATGACAAGCGGGGGTATTTCACTCTGAGTGATAATCAAAGTTTCCTTTCTATTATTACTGCAGAAGCGATCTGTAGCGCATGACTCTCATAGATAGACTGGTCTTAAATCCTTGTTTCTTTTTCAGCCTCGATATCCATGACGCCATGTTTCATGTTCTGATGTCTCTTTGTTTTACTCTTAAACCTCACATTGCATTTCTTCCTGCTTATCTTTCGTTTATTTCCCAAACTTCGTGCCACTTCGTCTGCACTTAGTTCGAATCTTATCAAAATGAATAGTAGCTGATATAATCCTATCCAACACAGAACCATCCATTATGTAAGATTAAGTATGAAATACAATTTTGATCAGTAAGCATGTAGAAGGAATGGATGCATCTTATTTAAGAATCTTGTTGTTTTTTTTTTTGTTATTTTTTTCTGAATGTGATTTATTGCAAAAATGGAATTCATTTTATGATATAATTTGTTCTCATTTCGAGATATCGTTGCCTTTTAGTTTTCTTTTTGTTCCATCCGATAATCAAGTGCAGTTAGCGACACTTTAGCCTAACAGAATTTCTCATAGAATAAGTGCGAACGTTTACTTTCACTTCTTTTTGTCATCGAAATTCTTCTGTTCGATCCACATTGGAACAGCTGTATCCATTGTCCAGAAGGAATAAAACTACCTAATTGCTTGCCACCCAATTATGCTAGAAATTGTAGTTCAAATTTGTGTGCGACATTATCTGGCAGCACTATTTTGCATTCAATTGCAACAGTAAATTTCATGCTTGGTTTTATGAGATTTTTACTTTTTATTGATTTTATTTTTTTATTTTTGTATTTTATATCGTGTCTGTTATGGAGCCGAAATAATAAGAAAAGAAAACACATAATTTCGAACCGACTGTTATAAAATGACTGTTAAAAGTATCGGAATGAGAAAGTCATGCCCAAATAATGAGAAAATAAAAAAAAAGAAAACAAAAAAATGTCATCGGAATATTTAAAATTGTTTCCCTTTAAGCTCTTCTCTTTTTTTTTATACCAGTAATCATCATACAGAGTTCTGGTTTTATTTTCTTTTTTAAAATATATCAGCGTGAAACTCTAAACTGTAAATAGCTATATACAGTGGTGACGGTTGTGCAGCGGTTATCAATACTGATTGCATTCTTACCATGTTTGAGTTATGTTAGCTTTCACTAATACCTTTGCAGGTACAGGTGCATATTGTGAACCAGACGTATCTCAGCGTTCGCCGGAACATGACGTTAACATCCGGGTTATCCTGAGCGTCGGCGATAAAATCGTGACAACGCTGCGTAAAAGAAAATAGCAAAATGAATAAATGAAAAAAAAAAAATGTAGAAACCAAAAACAAACAACAACAAAAAAAACGACCTACCGTAATTTAGTGTTTTATTATTAATTTTGTTTTAAATAATAATTGTCAAGAAAAGTTCAGAAGAAGCAAAAATTAATTTTTGGTTGAGTGGGGGGTAAAATAATTTTAAGGAAATGTTTTTAAAAAATGGTTCACAGAATTTTTGTTGTTTTTATTATAAAATCGTTATAATTCAGTATGCCGCATTGTGATTGGCTGATCGGCTTGTTACGGCAACTGTTGCTCAGCATAATCCGGCAATCGACATCATGTTTCGGCCAAAACCGTACGAACGCTGAGGTACGTCTGGTCTACAATATGCACCAGTACCCCTTTAGGAAAGGTATGAATCCGTCTCCCTAGTTCCATTTAATACTCCCAAGCATTAGTTTGTCAAATAATCTCGAAGAAAACTCTGAAATAGAATAATGATGGAGCACAAAGTTTTATTTTAACAATTCTCAATTCGTTTAAAAAATACTGTAATTGAAAATTTGATTCAACTGATGTTAATTTGGTCGAGAGGCACATTTATGATATACTAGAAAAACAACATCCAAGGTTTTACAGATAAATTATAAATAATATTATTTTGTAACGTTCTCTCATATGCAAACATTTTTTTACGATAAAACGATGCTTAGTTTAGTAATATTATTGATGTTATTGTTTGCACAGCTAATATTGCTTATATCCGGTTTCGTAGAATAAATAATAACTTTGTTAGTGATATTGCTCCGACAAATCAACAAAAGTAACTTAATACGTAACATGTATAATACTGGCAGAAATAAATCAATCAATAGTGTGAATCCTTATTGTATTGATAATATGGTGCTTAATAGCAAGTAAAACTTTATATTTAATATCAATGTTTATTTACACAAATATTTCCACTGCATATGTTCTTGCATGTTTCGTCTACAGTCTTATTTAGGTTAAGCTTTTCAGGCCAAGTTGTCAATATGAAAACTTTTTCATATTGATAATTTAATCTGAAGAATATTGAGTTCAAATAAGGCAATAACTGAAAAGTATGAAAATATGGAGCAAAAATGTATGTGCAAAAACAATTTAGACTATTAGTGTAATATATATATATATATATATATATATATATATATATAGCTGAATGTCTGTGTCTGTGTGTCTGACGAATAGGCTCCTATATGGTTGACTATTTTAAAAAACTGATTGCATATAATGATAGATGATGTATCGAGACACAGGAATGGGTATGTCTGATCTGGCAGAACGGTGGACAGACCGCGGTGCATCGGGAGGAAGCTTCACATGCTTCCTTACAGTGAATTAATTCATAATACATTGTAGTCTACATTGCACTGTAGAGAACCTATTGTTGATTTTATGAAATTATTTTAATATAATGGCTTGATTAAAGTTCAAATACAAAAATCAAATATCATGGTACATTTGTTTTAAACAGAAACAATCAGTCCAAACAGGCTTCTGTTTTATCAAAGTGTCTACTGTTGATTTTATATAATGTAAGGCTGTATAAGGGTGTTAACTTCGGTCAAAATCAGACTGTTCCTTTTTAATCGTATTTTTTCAATGATCAGTTTTCGATTCTTATCAGATGTATTCAAATAGGAAACCTATCCAGGAACACTCCCACACACATAAAGTACATTTGTGTGAAATCTCAAAGAAATTGGTGTGGCCGTGTAGTAGTCTTTAGAGAACTCACTACCACAGATAAACAAGCAAAGACAAAGTGCCTTATATATATATGTATGTATATATATAGGGTGACTAAAAATGACGGGCCTCAAATCTAATTAGGCCCCGTTTCTTAGTGTTTTGTCCGAATGAAATAAAACTTTGGTCATAACTAGTTTATTATATTCAAAACATCACATCAAAACACTAGGGTCTTTGGCCTTTTTTTCTCCGTTCTACAGCATATGTTCTAGATGGCCTCCATTTAGCTTTTGTTTTTTTTTGGGTCACCCTATATATATATATATATATATATATATATATATATATATATATATACACGATTATATGAAAGAAACTTTGTGTGTGTGTGTGTGTGACGGAGTTAGTACCCTATGGACTTGAAAACGGCTGGGCTGATATTTTTGAAATTTCACACGAAGGTACTTGATGTATCTGGAAGTGTTATTACATAGGTTTTGCATTGAAATACGTCCAATAAATATCGAAAATCGATACTCGAAATAATCCGATGAAAAAAGGAAGTCCGATTTTGACCAAGCTTTACACTTTTATACAAGCTGACATCACACGGCATTTGAGAATTTTTATCCCAACACAAGCAGAAAGGCCCAGCCCATGAAATCAACCGTTGATCCTTTTCTAAGAGAGGGACACGTTTGAAATGAATGTCTCTTTTTATAGCACAACTGAAAGATGATACTTGACTTTCGCATTCTAACCTTTAAGTGATGTCGTTATCTAAAGATAATTTTATACAGTCATCAGTAGATTCTCTACAGTGCAATGTTGACTACATGTATTGTGGACTAAGTCACTGTGGGGAGGCATGTTAAGCTTCCTCCTGGTACACTGCAGGGCAAGGATCACTAACTAGAGCAGGCAATCAATCGAATTGATAAAAAGAATGGGTGATATTACCGATTTTGATGACAATAAAAACATAATTTGTTGATCTTCATAGAATCCCGGACAATCTCCCTTCTAGTATATACGTACATATATGCATATGTGTACATATATATATATATATATATATATATATATACACACACACATTATACATATATATTCATATAACCACACACACACACACACATATATATATACACATTATACATATATATTCATATAACTACACACACACACACACACATATGTATACACATTATACATATATATTCATATAACTACACACACACACACATATATATGTATATACACATTATACATATATAGTCATATAACTACAGACACACACACATATATATACACATTATGCATATATATATACACACACACACACATATGTATACACATTATACATATATATTCATATAATTACACACACACATATATATACACATTATACATATATATTCATATAACTACACACACACAAACACACACACACACACACATATATATATATATATACACATTATACATATATATTCATATAACTACACACACACGAACACATATATATATACACATTATACATATATATTCATATAAATACACACACACAAACACACACACACACACACAAATACATATATATATATATATATATATATATATATATATATATATATATACCCATACATATGCACATACAGCACTCCACCTCGTCGTAACATATGCTTAAATATTTTAATTTATATAGATTTTGTATTCATTATAGAACCGATTCCTTATTGATTATTATATTATACCAAATACATGGTAGTGATTTCAAAAGTTAAAAAGATATGAATTGGATAGAATCGAAACCAAACACCTAGCGCTCCAGTATTATTTGTTACCATCTCAGCTAACGACAGAGGGATATTAAAACTTAAAAAATTTAGATTTTAACATATGAATGTATATTTGTTCATGCGTAGAGGAACACTTTAAGTTGTGTTTCGCCTGCCAAATTCAATTTTTTTTCAATTTTCACCTCTTAGCAGTTATTTTTTACGGGCTACAAGCAAATCGAATTTGTTCCATATGTCCGATGCTTCTGTATCCAAAGTTTCAAATCTGTAGACCAAAAATTAACACAGTAGTTTGGTAAAAGCCGTTCCGCACACACATAGACAAGATCACTTTTGTATACATACAAGCACGCTGCCCTGCGTTGCAATATGCTTAAATATGATATTTCATTTTATGCAATTTCGTATTAAAGTTTGATATGCATGTGTTGTTAGCACATGTATTAGTGAATACAGTTCGAGAAGTAAATGTTTTGGTTTCAGATCGAGCTTATGTCATATGTATGTTTTTAAACTTTTGAAACCATATATGAAATATAATATGATAGTCAATAGAATCTTAGCTTCATATTAATAAAAAAAATTCACATAGATTAAAATATGATATTTACACGCATTTTCGATCATCTAACGACGTATATACGTGCTGGTACACACATACACACAAACATATACATATATGCATATATATATATATATATATATATATATATATACATACATACATATATATATATATATATACACATATATACATATATATATACATATATACGCATATATATATATATATATATATATATATATATATATGCACATGCATATGCATAGATCATCGTATAACGATTAGATAACTGTGACTGACGTACAGATCATTTGAAATTAAAATGTTTAAATTCAACATTATTTCTTGCGGTTGATGGTAGCCGATTGGATACCGTCTTTGCTAATTAAGCCAGAGATGGCTCGTGTTGCCAGGTTCGAATCTGGACTGAAGATTCCCGAAAGGATGAAACACTAGTGTCTGTAGGTATTTAATTCTTATAGTAAAAAAAAAATAATAATAATTATATGCAAAAAGCAACAAACCGAGTTATGTGTTCATCAACGTTTCGTCTGTATTTCAAGACTTCCTCAGGATGAATGAAATTAAGAAAACAAAAACGCTGTTACCTTCTTAATTTCATTCATCCAGAGGAAGTCGCGAAATAAAGACGAAACTTTGATGAACACATAACTTGGTTTGTTACTTTTTGGTCCCCCCGACAAAAGGAGGCCGGATGTGTAAATTCACCCTTGTCCGTTCGTCTGTCCACACTTTTCTCAATAATTGTGCCTTGGAATTCTTGGAAATTTTGCACAACATTAAACATGATATGAGTAAAAAAGTAACAGAACGGATTTTCCGGAAAAACTCTGGTTGCCCCCTTAGGGGTGCCTTTTGGGTTAAGTTGACACTTTTGTGTTTATTTTAAAAAAAATTAATGCCTTGGAGTTTTATAAAACTTTCTGAAAAGTTTTAAATAACTGATTTCTATTTAATTTTGTTTGTCTATACTTCGTGATAACTCTTGGTTGTGCCTCAGGGGTTCTTTTAGGGCTAATAAAAACACTCCATTTTTGGGACTATTTTACCATATTTGTCCAAATTTTTCTGTGTATGTCTATTTAGCAGCTTTGCATGGTGCTGAACTCAACTTTAAATATGTTAAGGCCTTGGGGATTTTTGAGCTAAATGACGAGGGGGGGCAAGTGATGGACTTTGTCATTTCTTTTTTTGCATGGTGCGAAACTCAAATTTACATATGTTAAGGCCTAAAACTGCACCGTTTGTTCATTGTCACCAGGATTTGATGTCCTCTGGAGACATTTGGAGCTAAATGGAGGAGCAAAGTCATTTTTTTTTTGCCTCGTTCACTGTGCACTCACGGTGGACCATGCATGTTTCACTTGTTATTTCTCTATTTCATCGGAATACCATTTTCATTATTCTCATCATGTGTGTGTGTGTGTGTGTGTGTGTGTGTGTGTGTGTGTGTGTATGTGTGTGTGTTATTGCTTTTCCTCTCAGACAAATGAACGAATGAGCGTTCTCTTCTTTAATAACTTAAATATCCTAAAATTCTAAATGAACATTTCTATCTATATTCAAAACTCCAAAATCTAAGTAAAATAAATACATAAAGAATTTCGATTTCAACTTATAAATCATTGGAAATCATACTTGCTTTTCATCTGAAAGTGCAAGTCATAAAGAAGCTATATTTGACCACAAATCATCCAGGGAACAAAGCTGGAGATCCTTTGATTAATCCAGGAAAATCCAAAGATTTGTAGAAAGGTTCTTTTCATGTGATGTTATGGTTCACCGACCATAAGTTTAGTTCCTGTTAATGCATTTAAGGCCGTCAACCGTTGTTGACTTCCTCACAATTCATTTCCCTCTTTCTACGCACCACCGAAGAGCTTTATGTCTTAGAACGATCCAAATGACACACTTAAATATTAAATAAGCTTAAATCAAATGCGGACGAATAGCTGATAAATATTTCTAGACCTTCTATTTAGAAATACTAAAAATTACATATATCTATTACAAGCAAGGAGACTCGACGTTGCCCGGAATTGAATGATAATCAATGAATGTTTCAAACTCCCAGAAATCGATCTGCTCTAGTTGGGAACCCATTATGGTGCACCGGGAGGAAGCTTGATATGCTTCCATGCAGTGACTTAATCCACAATACATTGTAGTTTACATTGCACTGTAGAGAACCTACTGTTGATTTTATAAAATTATTTTTTCATATATAATGGCTTGAAATTAAATTTAAAATGTAAAAGTCAAGTATCATGGTTCAATTGTGCTCTAAATAGAAACATACAGTTTGGATGCGCCCCTGTTATATCAAAGAACCTACTGTTGATTTTATATGCCTGGCCTTACTACGTGTGTGGTGATAATGGCTTGAATTCCAAGGCAACCATCATGTTTCACTTGTTCTTTGAACCTAAACATTCATTTTGAACACGTCCCTGTCATACTAAAGTATCTACTGTTGATTTTATATGTCGAGCCTTTCGGCTTGTGTGATAATAAAACTTCTCGAATGCACTTGTGATGGTAGGCTATGTAAGATGTTACCTTTGGTCAAACTCGCCTGTTCTTTCTTTCATCAGATTATTATTATTATTATATTTTTTTTTTTGTATTATCAATACTTAGCGAAAACATTCCGATACGAAACCTATTTAAGAACACTGCCAGGCACATAAAGTAACTTTGTGTGCAATTTCAAAATATCCAGTCCATAGGGAACAAACTCACACACACACACACACACACACACAAAGTTCCTTTTATATAATAGTAGAGATAGGGATACTAAAACTGAGGTAATCAACATTTGTTTCCTTGCGGCTCTTTTTGACTATACATTTCAATCACACAAAACGCATGCAAACATATTATTCACAAAAATCCATTTTACTTGATCCTATACAATTAAATAACTAAATAATTAACTTCTAAGCTTTTATCTATTACTCTTACCCTCACTTTACAAATTTTATGAATTAGATTCGGATGAATAATTGCTTTATATTTCTATGCATACTTCTATGAAAATGCGAGAAAATTACACACGCATATATAAACAGGAAAATGCTTCACTCCAAAAGATGGACGTAATTCATGGGAGCCTGGTATCATGGTAATAGAATAGATATTACACATCTTGAGTAGTGAAAGCTAGTACAGTAGTCTGAAATCATATCATAAACTGAATTGGGATTTAAAAGATAACAATAGTATAGCTTCGGCTTCAGACAGAAAGATAGCAAATATCCATTAGTAACAGAAATGTAGTCAGGAAGTTTCAATGTTCGTAGTTTTTAATATGTTATTTGCTCCATCCATCTACTTGTCTTTCTCTCTCTCTCTCATATATATATGCATATATATATATATATATATATATATATATATATATATATACACACACACACACACACACAAACGTGTTTATCGATTTTTATCCATTTCTGATATTCATGTTGTCTGTCATTATTTATTGATTATGAGCAATTCTATCGCTGCATTATTGATTTTCAGACATTTCTGAATGAATAATTGATTTTTGAATCCTTCCAACTAAACTGAAACATGAAACATCAGCCTCTTCGTGTATATAACGCAATAACAAGTTGAGGTTTTGGTCCAAGGTGGGGCATAGCTTTCACCTTTAGGAACTGATGGATTTATAATTTAGACGAAGAAAGAAAAAAGAAAATGATTTATTAGTATATTAATTTAGTTCCTCTACATGAGGTCAGACACAAGATCAGGTGAGAGTTTTGAAAAGGCAGTTCACTAGGTGCAGTGGACTCTGGCTTACAAAAAATAATCCCTGAGCAACTCCGTCAACATTTCCCAGCAGGCGATTAGCAACAAAAGCAGTCTTTCTCGGAAAGAAGGTAATGCCTTGGAGAGTGGATCTCCTAGAACTAAACAGAATTATATCTCAGCCCAACAGCAACAAAGCTACTGTCAGACTGATTGTCGATGACGTATCCCAAACAATATCTATTCAGGCTGTCATTTATTAGTTTAACAGTTTTTGTATACTTTTAAAATTTTTGAAAACTGATACTTTTAAAATTCCTGCAAGAGCTTTTTTGTCTTTTCTGCTGAAAAGTGACCATTTATCAAGGTTGGAGGCCACTTGATGATTTTAATTATTATTTTCATTTTTCGTCTTACCTCATTCTTGAGGTTTCATGAATGACTTTCAACTTTTTGCTTGTGTCGCCTACCAGAATATGACCAGATGGAGGATGTTTAATGGCATAAACTAAGTTTGGTTACTTAGGTTCGTCAGACGCTGGCCTTAGAAGATTCTCCAACTTTAAATTAACTAAATTGATTCCATCTGTTCTTATGTTTTGGAAACAGTTTGTGAGGTTACATCTCTGTATACTCAACCAAGGATTTCATTAGTGTATGCAATTTAGGTCGCATCCGATTGACCTACCGACCTGACAGCATAAACCTAATGGGGAAACAGAAGCATGTACAGCTATAAAATCATAATTTTTATAAACTATAAATAAATGAGACTACCTGGGTCACCCATTCATTCTCTTCTTCTCCTCCTGATACATGTTCAATAGTATTACTGCTTATGATTATATGACACCTGAGCGACAATGGATACCTCATGAAAAGGTACTTGCATGATGAAGGGATTACATAAAAGCAAGGATTGTGCAATCATTATCCCTGCACTTATCTTGGCCTAGCGTTGAATTTTTTTTTATTATATTCGGCTAAAACAACTGTATGGATTATAAAAATAAAAGGAATAATTTAACAAAAACTTAAATTTTATTTCCTTATATTTTTCATTTACTAAATATATAGACCTACAAAAATATTAATCTGCAAATCAACCATATGCAAAGTTTCACCATTAAATGACTTAATATGGGTTGACATGCAGTGATGATGACAGCAAATAATTAATTAATTTAGAAGCGATATCAATCATTCGGTAAAGAGCTCTTTTGTCCATGGCCGAACTCTAGTGGGCGAGACAGAAATGCGATATGCCATATCAATATAACTGTTGCAGATGGACACCAGCAGCTTTCTCACACACAAATGAGAATTCTTTAGAAGGAGAGCTGCTGTTTAAAATTTGTGATTAGCACATTGGTGAAGATCTTCTATAGTGTGTCTTATTGTAATTTCATATTAATACTTGTCATATCATTCATTAATGGGGGAACAGCTCTTTATATATATAAGATATCTGATTGGTTAGCTTAACCACTTCAGAAAATATTTGAAAATAAAATCAGTGACAGAATGTGAAACTTAGCTAGAGACATAATGTAAGATGCGACTAAATAGGAACTGTATGACATATCCTTCCCTCTGTGAGTATGGTACAACCAAAAGTAATTACTTAAATGTTAAGATGGTTGCCTTCTTTTTCTTCATCTTCAAGAATATACAAATGTCTCTCAAGTATGAGATTATATATTATTAGTGTCTCTACAATCTTTTATTATAAACAACACAACATGTTAATTAGTATCTATTAGGAACTCATGAAGCAAAAATACAAAATATTACTGATAAGTGCATTATACACTTACTACTCATGATGCACCATACAACATATTACTCATCATTAAGTAATAAACATAATATATATTTGTGAGTTTACAATATATTGATAATTAGGCTTTATAACATTGATTACACTTTAGCCACTATAAAACATATTGCTTCATAGTCATTATGCAACATTTTACTTGGTGAATAATGTACGTATTACTCATTCGGTACTATACAACATTTTACCCCTTTGACTTTATGAAACATTATACCCTTTAGGCTTTATACAACATTTTACTCCTAAGGCTTTATACAATATTTTTCTTCTTTAGCTGCATACAACATTTTACCCCTTTAACTTTATACAACATTTTACCCCTTAGGCTTTATAAAATATTTTACCCCTTAGGCTTTATACATTATACTTCTAAAGTTTTATAGAACATTTTACTCCTTAGACTTTATACAATATTTTACTTCTTGGGCTTCATTTTCTATTATTCTTTTTTTACAAACTTATCAAGGCCCGGAGGACACTCGAGGATAAGGGTTAATTAATGTACAGTTCTCAAAAGGAATATGGCGCAGCAATCGGTAGTAGTGGAAATTTGGTAACTTGGATTACTTAAGGGGATGGCTCCTCAAGAATTTGTTTACGTTGGACTTGAAGACAACCATATTATAGTCAGTTGGAAAGCAGGTAAACAGAACAGAATTCCACAGGCGTGCAGTTCTAAGAAAGAGGCTTTGTTAAGAGAATCTACGTTTAGGTTTAGGCACAGATAAAGAGTGGGGGGGGGAATTATCGATAGTGGTTTCAGCTAGAACAATGTTTTTCATGAAAGTCAGGACAGCGGGGAACCATAGACGTGCACTTGCCATGAAAACAATGATAAATCAGAAAGAGGCTTGCAACGTCTTTTGTAGGAAAGAGGTTGCAGGGAAGAGCAAAGGGTATTCCTCACCAGGCTACAAAGTCTATTTTGAACTCTGTCAAGACAGGATAAGCTGCTTCTAGCAGCTCCTGCCCAGATGAGATAATAGTACTCCATCCTTGGATGTACTTGGCTCCTATACAGGTAGAGAATTGCATCAGCAGTGAGATATCTATTAGAACATTAGAACGATCCCACCATTTTTCCAGCAGTCTTGGCAAGAGGTTTGATGTATGTGTTTCATTTCAGATCAGGAGTAAATGCCAGACCCAGAAGCTTATCAAAATATGGAGCCTCCCCAAGACAAGAGCCATTCATTTCAATTTATACCAGACGGGGATCAGAGCATTGATGATGGAAAGATAGAAGCTTGGTTTTAGATGAATTAAAATTAATCAGCCACCTTTTTCCCCATTGCATCACATGATCAATAGCAGAGGAGAAAGAATCAGAGAGAACTTGGGCGTTTACAGCCTTTGAAGTGTAGCCATAGATGGTAGTGTCGTCAGCGTAAATGTCTACAAATGATGTTAGGATGTGATTTAGGAGATCATGGATGTGAGCTTCCGATTTCTACTCATCAACTTATGAACCTATCAGAGAAATAATTACTGTAGCTGGAGATTTTGTTGAGTAGACCTTGATGCCATACCCTATCAAAGGCATTTGATGTCTCAAGGGCAGTCGCCCTAGAAAGGAAGCCTTGATCAAGAGATTTGCTAATCCTATGAGATATAACTGTTAGCGCATCTGCTGTAGATCTAGCAGAACAGAAGCCATATTGCATGTCACTGAGGATGTTATTTTTGCTGAGGTGGTTGACTACTTCTCTATTTAACATATACCAGCAACTTACTCATGACACACAGGAGACTAATTGGTCTGTATTGTATGTTATACATTTTTCTCCTATGGCTTTATACAGAATTTTACTTCTTTGGCTTTATACCACATATTACTCAACATTAAATAAATAAATACATTACCAATTTTGACTATACCGCTTACTACTCATTAGAAACTATACAATATATTTCTCGTACACTTAAGGCACTATATGGCATATTACTTATTAGATTCTCTCTAACATATTATTTATTAGTGATTACAGAACATATTATTTGTTAGGTCCTATTGAACATATTTCTCATTAGGAACTATATAACATTACTTGGTTACTGCATAACATATTAATCATTAGATTATTATATAACATTTTAATATCAACATTCTGACTTGTGTCTATGTAATGTCTATACTTTTGAGAAAGATTCGAAAGAATTCAGATGAACTCAAATAAATTTTTATGTACTAGCAATGCCTTGCCCCATACATTTTCTGCACGTCTTTTAAATAACACTATAACCTCAATATATATATATATATATATATATATATATATATATATATATATATATATGAAATTCTTTTTGTTTTATTTCCTGGTCTTTTTATCTGCTAGTGCAAGCATTGTGTTGCTGCTAATGTTCGAAACCAATTTCTAGTAGATACCATTTTCTTAATGTAATATTAGAGAAAAAGACAAATAAATGGCTGTTCCATTGTTCGCCAGAAAATATCTTGAGAATGTACTGGTTGACATCTAATGAAAAGAAAAAAAAAAGTCAAGTATAGAAGTTTTTGTTTGTCCAAATGATGAATTCTTACAGTATATTTACTTCTGGTTTTCTAAAAGTTTGGCTCAAGGCCATGTCTCTTGGGGAAGTTAGTTCGATTCAAACTGACTGTGAAATATCAATGCACTTTGCATCATAAGAGTTGGGATTGTTTCAAAACAAAAAATATTTCTGCGATTGTTCTTGCATCATTGATGTTGGCTTCATCTTCGTTCTTGTTATGATCACAACGTTTCAACCATCACAAATGTTACAACCAAACATTTATGAACATTAAACAGCTATAAAAATCACAATTAATGTATGCTAGGGGCAACCATTGTGATCCGATATATTATGTTCATGTATGCATGTGGTTAAATTCTACACAAAAATTAGCTACTCCAAAACTCAGCACTCTTCTGTCAAAACTCCCTACTCCAAAACTCAGCTCTTTGCTGTCAAAATTTGTTACTCCTGAACTCGACTCTCTGACGTCAAAATCTCTCAACTCTGAAACTTGACACACTGCTGACAAAACTTGCTACTCCCACATCTAAATCTAAGTCACCTCAGTCTCTGAAAAATTAGGCTTTTTATTTAAACCGGAACCATTCTCATTGGTATAAAGAGGTGACATTTTTTCCTTTTTTTTTTTCATTTCTTTTTATCTGCACAGGACTCTACAGGCTAAATAAAATGGGGTTGTACCAATTTTTAAGGCATATAATAAAAGAAGAGTAACTTATATTGTCTTTGGTAACATTTCAGACCACAATGTATGAATAAACAATACATGTAATATTTGTATGGTTACCTTAGGAAGTCTCTTGCCATCATAGTTAGGCAGAATAAGTTTTCCGGAAGTTTTTATTTGGAATGAAGATAAAGAAAAGTGCATTTTCTTCATCTTTTCTTCATCATCCCTAAAGATGTAAGAAGCAGTCCTCCTAAGGAAACAACAGAAACAACTCCATAACAGAAATGTCATAGAACCATCATTTTTTTTTTAACAATGGAGTTTAACACTACAAAAATTACTCAGAAATTGTGAATAATATAAAAATCCTGCACACTTAGAAAAGACTTATGCACAAAAAATTGTTATAAATATAATTTTCTTGGCTCGAAATGACGCAGCACTTGTTGATATGGACCATAAAACAAAATAAGACAAACCTTCAGTTACTTTTGCTGTTAACCGAGTTCTCTGAATATTTCTGTAATGATCGTAATTTACTTTCCAAGACTGACCTGAGGGTCTACTTTACTCTATTATTCTACTTCTAGCCGTGATGGAGTGCAATTTCATACCTTTACTAGAGATATTAGTGAAAGTGAGTAAAAGTTCTAACAGAACTCGAACATGGCATGCAAAGCCCATTGTTTGTGGGAGTAACCACATTCACCATAGCTACCTGCATGCAGGCTTATAAAATCCATTAATGTCTATAAAGATCCGTGTCTGATCATTGATCCAGAAAATGATGTCAACCTATTCCAAAATAATTTAAGTTTGTGTCACTGCTCAAAATCACACACTGATATTTCTGCTTCATTCTACAATGCACTTACCAATCTGAAATGTCAAGCTGTGTTAAGCAATTTTCTTTACACCGAGAAGAGCATTTCTAAGAATCTATACTGATATAAGAAAAACAAGGATATCTGTCTGCCCATTAATTATCATGTCTTAAGCATATCTAAAGTTTTTTCTAATTTCGAATATCTGTAAAATGTAGCATCATTTATACATGGTTAAAATTATATTAAAATCAATCATATCAATATATTAATATTCAAATATCATATTATATCAATAATATTGATATTAAAATATTATTAAAATCAATTATATAAATTGTAAACAATTTAGTATTAGGTCGGTGCAAAGGTTTTTGTGGGTTGAACTGAAACTATTGTAGTTTATTATATGCATTTTGTTATTGAATAAACATATAACCATGATTAATTTATAACTTTTCCTTTCGGATTATTAAAGCATCATTCCTATTTTTCTGCAATATACACAGTCATTTTGATCCGAAAACAACCTTCTTTATTCAACAGAAAGGAAATTATCTTCCACCATAATAATGCTCATTCTAACACCACTACTGATCAAAGATCTAAAATAATTTGGTTAGGAAATCATGATTCATCTTGCATATTCTTTTGACCTTGCTCCCTTGGATTGTCCCTAATTTTAAAGATTAAAAAATCATTTTTGTGGGCTTAGGTTAACATGAAATGAGGTTAATATTTCACAGGTAAACCTAATTGTTTTACCGGCCTTTCTATGCATAACGGAAATTACACCGGTTCTCACAATATATATATATATATATATATATATATATATATATATATATATATATATATTACCAGTAATGTCTACACCGGTGAGAAGGAGCGACAGTACTCCACTGCCTACTTGAGCGCTAGTCAGTTATACCCGTATTATGACCTTTGTACCTGTGATGTTAATACACTTCGTTTGTTAAACCAACCTCGACTTGATTTTCTTCTTTTACTAATGTGTTACTTCACAACACTAATGAATCTTAAAAGTGAGACATTTATAAACTCGTTGATAGCTGAAATGAAATTAAAGAGAGCAAAGGTCGTTAATTGTTATAAAGTTTTTCAAAAACACAGCTTTCCATTTCAAGATGAAATTTTAAATAGGCCCAAACTATTGCACTAATCTAAAACTTATAGGCTATAAGACATAGGAACATGAACATTTTGTGTGAATGACCCATGTAGATTGTTGTAAGTGAATCATGTTTAACTTTTTTTCCCCAAAAAATTATCCCTATACAAGTTTCCGACTGAAAATGTATTTATTGCTGATGTTAATGTGCGTCTGCCTATTTGTCTTGTGCTTGTTAGTGTCTCCCCTATTTAGACAATAAGATATACGATTTTTTAATGATTAACGTATGCAAGAGATAATATTTATCATTTTCTCTTACAAGGGGTCCCTCAAAGGAGAAAAAAAAAATCCTTACACTTAAATCGATAAATCTTGGAAAAAAAAATTTGTTGTAAGTCTATGATAAGCAATTATTTATTTATTTTCATAATCTTTCTAAAAAAAAACCCAGGATATTGCATTTCTTTTCTTTCTATTTGCAAATAACAACCAAGTCTTTCGCTCACACTCCCACACAGACGCGCGCGCATTATAATAAATAAGTAAAAATTCATTGCTCATGTTGAGTAGAGAATTCATAAGTTTTAGTTTTAAAAAATCCATCAATAATAAAAATCATAAACACATATGTAGATACTAGTTTGGAATTTATATCTATACTAGCGGGACCTGGTGAAATTCCATAGCAGACTCTTTCATATTTAATATATTAATGTTGGCATTCTGTGGATGTTCAACGTAAATGGAGATGCCCTCATATTATTGTAGCTTTTTTGTTAAATCTGCAAAAGTATTTATCTAAGCTAGCAGGGGCGCCCGGCATAGCCCAGTTATAAAATACTCTTAAATATGATAATTTAATTTATGAAGATTTTGTATATATTATTACTGAGTCAATTTACTATCGATTCTTATATATTTTTAAGCTGTGATTTCGAAAATACAAAAATATATCCATATGATTTGGGTACATCAGCTTGAATCGGAACCGAAACCAAAACTTATGAAGAAAATGAGAACGAATATATATATATATTTATATATATATATATATATATATATATATATATATATATAACTTGAGTTCCTTCAGCTATAATCGAAACTGAAACCAAAACTTATCAAGAATTATTGTTAAAATTATTTATAAACAAATAGACGACTTGAGTGCCATCAGCTATATCAGATCATCATCAGAAACGGAATCCAAAACTTATGAAGAATTCTTGTTAAAATTATTTATTACAAGAAATGGAATGTCGTGACAATTAAACGACAGTCACTCGGAAGAAAAAAGATGCAAGTGTGACACACAAAATAACATATACTCTATCGTGTTAATATATAGATAAATATATGAACAGTTTGACAGTCCGCACAGCTGTTATATTTTCACATACTGTATACACCCGCATACAATCATGCCGCCATTAAACCCAAGTTCTCGATTGTCTGTTGATATGAAACCATTCAGACGCCGATGTTGATAAATAAAAAGTTTATATGAAAAGAGAAAAAAAGTAACGGATATCATTTGTGCACCAGCTCATATGCAGCAGCAATACTCGATGCATGGGTGAAATATGGGGCACTGGCAGTTGTGAAACGTTTATGAGCCAACTTTTTTTTTTTTTTTGCAATTCACTTGGTGTTATCTTTTATGTATTTGTTCCAATTGATGTTGACACTGAATATTGGAGCAAAGACTTTGAATGTTGGACTCTCGAGAAAGGTATTATCAGCAATGGCACTCGATGGTTGCAAAGGTTTCTTTTAATTATTAAAGTAATGAAGCTTAGCATTAGTAGCATTAAATGTAGTCATTCATTTTGTTTGGCTTAATAGTTTTTCAAATAAAAATAACCAGTAATCTTCAGATTTCTGATGAGCAGCGGGTAATTGCTTCTGGCACGTTTGCAAATGAATATAAAACCATCAAAAATTCTGTCATTGCAAAATAAATGTTATGATTAACAACTGAAGATTGGCCATTAAAATTTAAATAACCATTATATATATTTTTCTTTTTAGTCTGTCTGTTCGTTCCACTTTTTCTCCAAAAACACGGCTGATCAGGCTGAAATTTTATGTGGATTTTTTTATAAGGTGTAGCGATCTAAGTACTATGGCATCCATTCGCTGCATATTAAAGATTATAACCAAAGCTTCTTTCTTAGAACTCCACGCCTGTGGAACTCTGTTCCATTTTCTTGATTTCATACTGACTAAATATGGTTGTCTTCAAGTCCAACATGAAAAAATTCTTGATGAACCATTCCGTTAAGTAATCGAGTTTACCAAATTTCCACTTCTAACGATGACTAACATGTTCGCTTTGACCACTGTACACTCATTAACCCTTATCCTCGAGTTGCCTCCAGGTCTTGATAAGTGGTGGCTCCTTTGTAAAAAAGAAAAAAAAAGAATTCTGTTTGTTCATAATTCATGAAAAAAAATTAGAAACGACACACAATGAAGACCTACCTAGTGTGATGGAAAACGGCACAAGTGAATCAAGAAGATCCGTGAATCTACCACGCCTGGACAATGATATCTACATGTGAATTATTACATATGTCTTTCACCCCCGTGTGCTCGGTACTGCTAAGTTAAAATGCACATTCATATCAGCAATAACGCATAGTTCTTCAAAAAAGAGTAGACCACTCTTGGTTACTGAAAAATGCTTAATATAATCATTTAGATTTCATATTTCATGGCAAGCAGATAGTGTTATGGGTTAGGATTAAGTCTGTTGTCAAAATGGTAAGGTTTCGAACTCAGTTTGAAGTACTTGCAACGTGAAAACACGGACTAAAGATCACTCCACACAGACACAATGCTACATTTAGTCTTGGTGTTAAAGCACTCATTCTAAGTTAATGAATTATAACTTTTGCCCGTTTTCAGCAGGCTTAAAAGTCTAGTACATTATATTTCTCTTAGTCTTTAGAACTGCACGCCTGTGGAATTGTCTTCCGTTTCCCTGCTCTCCAGCTGTCTATAATATGGTTGTCTTCAAGTCCAGCGTGAACAAGTTTCTGATGATCCGTTCCACTTAAGTTAACAAATTTACCGAACTTCCATTACTATCGATTACTATATTGTCCTTTTGACTACTATACACTCTTTAACCCTTATCCTTGAGTGGCCTATCGGCCTTGATAAGTGGTGACGCCTATGTAAAAAAAAAAAAAAAATTCGTGTGTTCATTCCACATTTTTTTCAAAAACTATTGGGCCGATCTGGCTAAAATTTTGTATGAACCTTAGTTAGAATACGGTGCAGCAAACTAAATATAATGACACCCGTTTGATGCACAGTGAGGGATTAATAGGGATTAGTCACCACATTACCACATTTGCACTAAAATTTTTCTCAGAAACTACTGAACGGATCTTGCTGAAATTTTGTATGGACTTTTATTATGATAAGATGCAGTAGACTAAGTATTATAGCACTCTTCATATCATATATATATATATATATATATATATATATATATATATAAAATATTCATGTGTGATTTAACTACTTGGGGCAGTGCTCACATATGAATGAATAACATGAAGTTTTCGTTTAGATAGTGCAATAGGGCAATATCAGAGTTATAAATATTTTTCTTTCCTTCAAGATATCCATAAATAGGACCTTTCTAGCCAACTGTATTAACTGGAAAAGTTCTATTTATGGGCCGGAAAAACTTCGGAAATAACTTTTGAAATATTGGTTTTTCTAACGCGCTGATGAATTATAATTTGATGAAGAATTATAGCCTTATATGCCAACACTGTGGACCAAAACTATTATGTGCAATGTTGTGTCCAATAAACGAAAAACTCTCTTAAAATGAGTGTATCTATCCTTATTAACGTGGTATCTTGAAGGAAAGAAATATATATATATACATTAGTGTTTGGATGATTAATCAGGATTAGGATTCAGAAAAATTGGAACTTTAAGGAGAATCGGTATCAGAATTGGAAAAATGTGTGCCTATTTCCCGATGCCAAAAACGATTCTTTTATTATCTTTTTTTTATTTGATTTTGTTAAAAACAAAATTTTCCTTTGCTGATAGTTATAATAAAATAATAAATATTTATCTAAAGCTATAGATCACCCCTTCCCACAAGTGTGTTTTTGCATTTAAAGAGAAAAATATGCACAATCAACATGTGTGTTTATGGCAATCGGGAAAAATAATCCTTTTATCGTTAAATATTTAGAGATTTATAAAGAATCGGAATTGGTAATTGTGTCGGAATTGAGCATTTAGTACGGAATCGGTAATTGTATCAGAATCATGAAAAATATTAAAATCGTCCCATCACTAATATATATATATATATATATATATATATATATATATATATATATATATATATTGCTCTTTATTATAAAGTAGATGATGAGGACAATGCTTGTCCAATAATATATCATTCTATATCTACGTGTTGTAGAAGAAGAAAGTGTATTTACCTCCAACATCTTAAGTTCGGTGATTTAGATTAACTTTATTTTTAGCTTGACAGAAAATATCCTGTCATGCAAAATAATTCAACTATGGACTAAATCTCTGAAGCAAAATTCTTACTAAATCAGCATAATTTCTCCTGTGTTTAAATCTTAAACTTTGCAGATGCAATGTGTGTTTTTGTTTTATATAACGAGTTTATCTTGAAAAAAAAAAATCAAACAACCCCCCCCCAAAAAAAACCCAAAAAAATAAAACAAGTGTTGCATTATTGTTGATTCTATTATGAAGCCGATGCGAGATACGTTTGTGTACAAGAAATGTAAAACGTGATGGATGATAATTCAGATGCAGAAAAAGGTATATTTGGATGGTGAGGTTGTTGAGGTTGTCCAACGTTTTATTACCTTCATTATACAAGTGAAGGAAAGGACAGAGCAGGTGCTAATGTAATTGTGAACATCAGGAATGAACTTGTGCCATAGAGTCTATTGGGCATGTGTATAGTGTGATGATATATGGAAGTGAAACCTGGTGAGGGTTGAGGATATGCATTGCATGAAGAGAAATGGTATAAGAACAATACCATGGATGTGTAATGTGAATTTTAAAGACAGGTTTAGTTTTGATGATCTCAAAGAAAGATAAAATTTGGAGAGGATAAGAAGATGTGCAGAAGGGGAGGCCTATGATATTGTCATATTGAAATAGTTCTTGGGTTTGTAGATAAAGATGAGTTTAGATAGCACGGGAAGTTGGCAAAAGGTATGTCAAGGAAAGTGATAACAATGGAACTGAGAGAAAGAGGGAGAAATAAACCACATGTAATGATGAGCGTTGTTTTTAAGTATTATTCATTCATTTCGAACGAATCAGATGATTATTCGTTTCCTTCGATATCTTTCTAATTAGAATTGTAGACATTAAGCACTTGCAGGAGAGCAAGTGAAAGTTGCCAACATCGCTACGTGAAAGAGTTTATATTGAACGAACAGGATTTAAACTTAGAACCCCCAGATAGTCCATATCCTTAATGCATTAGCCACCATCACCTCCATGATGATGACGACAACGATTTCCTAAGTCACCGGAATGGTGCTTAGCAGCTGATAAGGACAAAGTATTGCACATGGTATCACATGTATTTCAAAAACAAATGGATAGAAATAAAATTAATTAACCACAAGTAAATTCAAATAAAATTACCATAACACAAACACCAAACTTGAGAGAACAATCGAAATATGTGATGAACTGAAGAGAGTTATGACAATATGCAAGAGATTCATTTTACATATGATAGAAATACCCAGATGAGATAACATCATTCAGACGCCAACTAGAAGAGAATGAACAGCTAGGGATATTGAGGAGACTTATTGTCGCTCAGATTCCAGGGTAAGCCACAAATCCTATCCAAGTGCATTAGGATTTTGGCTAAGAGCTAAGTGTCATACCTGTTCATATACTACACCTCATCATTTTTACCCTGAGTCAGTGTAAGAGAATTCTTCGCAGACTTTGTAGACTGAGGTAATTTTAATTTTTGTTTCAATTCAGAATGCTCCTTTTTATGGAGCTGGGTTTTCCTTACAATAAAAGACAAGTACATAGGAACAACTGGTGCGAGAACAGCGAGTTACAATTGGATGAAATGAAGGTTACTAGAATATATCTAGAGACTTGCTTTCATTCAGACACCAGAGAAATAGACCGGTTGTATCGGTGATTGTTGGCATCCTTCTATCTAAATAGACGATGGAGAATCGCCCCTGAAGGTCGTCATCAGTGGTGGCAACTGTTGCTGTGATTGAGCAGATCGATGCAAGAGTGGCAGATTCTGTTGCACTTCTTGCAAAGATACCCTTTGTCGTGCTCTGCCGATGCTGCTGCTGTCCTTTTGTGTCTGCCTCTCTTCTCCCCCCCCCACTGTTAATCCCTTCTCTCCTCGCTCAGTCGGACACATTTCTGGACTTTGACCCTCCAGGAGTCATGGTCCGTTGCATAGGATTCAAGGTCAGCTGGGTTGATATTGCCGGATTTTAAGTCTCTTTTGCACACATCCTTAAACCTTAAATATGAGGAGTGGTCTACCGGTTGGTCTACTGCCAGCTAAGAACTCTCCATCCAGGATGTCTTTGGGGATTCGGCCATCCTGTATGTGAACGACATGCCCCAGCCAGCACAGACGTCTCTGGGAGAGGAGGGAAAACATGCTTGGAAGATTTGCTTTGGCAAAAACGTCTTTGTTTAGAATGCGGTCCTGCCATGTAATGCTTAAGATCTTTCTTAGATTGCGCAGATGGAAGGCATTTAGTCTGTACTCTTGATGCTTGTAGAAGGTCCATGTAAAGTAAAGTAAGATGCTGAAGACACAGGCTTGATATATCCTCATCTTTGTGTTTATGGTCAGCATGTTGTTACTCCACGCTCTCTTTGTCAGGCAGGCCATAGCTGTTGCTGCTTTCCCAATGCGTGTGTTTAGCTCAGTGTCCAGTGAGAAGTTGTTGGAAATAATGGAGCCTAGATAGGTTAAATCGTTCATCAACTAGTGTGCGATCGCCAATGGATATGTCTGGGACGTTGCTGACATCTTGAGCTATGGCATTTGTTTTCTTATTGCCAGACCAAACTTGTTGCAAGCATGGGCGAGGCGCTCAATGAGTTGTTGGAGGGCTTCCTTAGAATGGGCCGCTAATGCTGCAGCATATGCGAACAGCATTTCCCTGATGAGGGCCATGCAGACTTTAGTTTTGGCACGTAGACAGGACAGGTTGAAAAGGCTTCCATCTCCTCTTGTGCGAATATAGACGCCAACTTCAGTTTCATGAAAAGCGTATAGTAGCAGAAGAAAGAAAAATATGTAAAAAAGAGTTGGAGCAAGAACACAGCCCTGTTTCACACCATTGAGGATGGGAAAAGATTCTGAAAGTAATCCATTAAATTTGACGGAGCCTTTCATGTCTTCATGAAAAGAGGTGATAAATAATTGGAAATTACTGAGGTGAGAACTCCAAGGAGGTAGCAATAATAATAAGGATATTAATAATAATAGCAACACGAATGTTTCTTTATTCTGGAAAAGCAACTAGAAAAATATTAAAAAATGCCCCCCCCCCACTGCATCTCTTTGTAAAAAAAGATTGACATTGTTTTTTTCGGGACAGTCTCAAATGTGACAAGACTCCACATGTTCAGCCTTTTTCTGCTTGTGCATGTGTCAATAATTCAATAATTATTTCTGCTGGAGGAATGAGTGGTCAGCAGTCAACTGGATATTTTAGATACATCCAAGCTTCCTTATAAGCGGCTTTGTCTGCTAGCTTATCTGTCACACTTCAATTAAAAATAAATTAGAAATAATATTCTCATCACTACACGCAAAGATTGAATGAATGCATCTTATTTGATATGCTTCCAAGTATTACAAACGAGGCTCTGTCTGTCAGTCAACCGGTGGGTCATGCTTTCATTCAAAATATAATGTTTGTGACATGTAAGTTTCAAATAATATTTTTATCATTAAAATCTGAAGATTAAATGAAAATATTTTAATTTTTATGTGTCCAAGTGCCTTAATAAAAGGCTCTCTTTGTCGGTCTATCTATCATTCTTACTATTTAAATATACTTTTTGCTGGTCTGTCATACTAAAGTTTCAAATCGCGTTTTATTTATTCTGTTAGACTTAAGTTTTAAGATGAAAAACACATTTATAATCTGATTGGCTCTTCGCCTTTTTTCTTTGCAACCATTCTCTCTTATAGAGAAAATGTTGCTATTCTCAGTCCTTTTTCTAAAATATTATTATGGCATTTGTTCTTCAGAATTGTCTAATCTATTCTCTGTTTCCTTTGTTCCAGCTCGTTTGATTCGTTGGTCTAGTGGTCTTCCATAAATTCACTGTTTTGATAACTCATTGTGATACTGCTTTCTACTCCAGTAGCTTATTCCCAAGAACTACAATTTATGGAAGTCTCTTCCTCTTCTGTCTGCAGCCTTATTCTTTTAAAGACTTAAGCCTATAGGCACTTCCGTTTTCTAATAAACCATATCTTATAACGTAATCATGATCATGCTCTATTAATTTCTAATAGAAGTTTTCACTACTCCAACCTTATGTTTATTCTAGCCTCAAATGAAAAAATACCGTTTTCAGAATTATTTTTACACATCCGTCTCTAATTATGTTAAAGATGGAGCAAGGATATATGGATTGATAGCTTAATGATATTCGTGAAAATGATACAGATACCCTGAAAACACTCGAATCTAGCACACTCAACCGAGAATATGAACCTGTAACCACTTCAGTATATCCCAATGTGTGTTACTCGAGGTTCTATATGTCTGTTAGACTTTTCTGATAAAGTTTTCTTAGATTTAATGCATGTGTCTTATGAATACTATTGCATTATTCAAACTATGATTCTTATGTTGGATGTCATTTCTACAACGTTTCGGCTAATGTAACCTCTGCCCTTCTTCAGGTCTGTGCTGTAAAACTAGGAAATCTGTGCAGAACTTTGGAATCTTTACGGAATTTTGAACAAAAATCTTTATTTAATACACAAGAAAAGCTTGCTCTTATTCCATTTGCATGACTTGGTAGAGATCGCAATTCTTAATTGTATTCTTAGTGGCGCCCATACTGTATCCTGAACCTTGCACGTCTAGAAGATCATCACTTGAAAGATTATTATTTAGCGCTTATATCTGTTGTACAACAAATCCTTGCACACAGATTCTTGATTTCAACATGAAGATCCTCAAGTTTAACAAGACACAGCTTAAGAAGGTTGGAGATTACATCGGCCAAAACGTTGTAAGAATAACAGTCAAGATGAGAACGGTAGACCAAATAATCCAAATACTCCGAATTATCAAACTTATTCTCAAGAATTCATAACCATAATAACTTTTAAAATCTTTTTAGCTTTACACTAATAATTTTCGATGCCCGTATTCCCAAAGGCACATAAGTGTCTGCAGAAACCAATAGATGACTTGATACATAGTCACATGTACCACATATCTCATGTGTGTGTGAGTATTTTCATGTTTCAATTTAGGAATAATAGTTTTTGGCTGTAAACTTTTAAATAATTAACCTTCAGGGAAAATCTACAGCTGGAATTTGTCATCTTCGTTGAATGCAATGAAAGAATCATTAAAAGCTGATGTCAGAAACTTAAGCAATTTTTTTCTTACAGAAAATCGCTTTTATGATTCAAGAATAAAAGGTTTTGTTTTCTTTCTGAATGATATATCACACACACAGATTCCTTTATTTGTATGCTATATATATATATATATATATATATATATATATATATATATATATATATATATATAAACTTGTGTGTGTGCGATATTTATTTTCTTAGATTACTTGTATGTAAAATAGTTATCTATAACGAAACACGTATCCATGGATAACTTTTATATAATAGTAAAGCAAGTAAATAAATTATATATTTATATTTTGTGTACAGAAAGTTGTTAGTTGAGACAGATCATTGGTACCGTCGGTTTCAAGCCCGATAATAAGGCCCGTTTAAGGTATCCTTATCAAGCTCTCTTCAGCCAATATTCGTCGAGGAGACGAATATTGGCTGAAGAGAGCTTGATAAGGATACCTTAAACGGGCTTTATTATCGGGCTTGAAACCGACGGTACCAATGATCTGTCTCAACTAACAACTTTCTGTACACAAAATATAAATACGCTCTTACAATTTGGATTTTCCTTTTAATTGAGCACTCTGCTGGAATTCTTTTTCCAAAAAAACTAATCATATATATATATATATATACATATATTCGCTTATTTTGTTTTCCTTATAAGGGAAATGGTTTCCATAATGTTTTATTGTTAAAGTGTTTTCTATTCTATAAGTCTGAAGAAAGATTGTTCTTGTCAAAATTTTCAAACAACATAATGTTTGGATTTGTCCGAATAGTCTTGAAACAATTGTAACTAACGATGAAATACACTCTTTGTTGCTATCAACCCATTCTTTGAAGTCTTGGTTTTTTTTTAAACTATATATATATATATACATATATACATATATATATATATATATATATATATATATATATATATAATTTGTAAACAATTCAAATTCCACATGTGTCTTTAAATCACATTCATATCATTTTATTTGGTATATTGAACGTCTTACACGTATTTCGTTAAATGGTATACCAAATAACTGATCAAAGACACATATAAATCCATAACAGAATTTATTTTTAGAAAAGGAACAAAGGTAGAAGAAACGAAAATCTTTTAAGATAAGAGTAAAAGTAAAAAAAACAAAAACTTACCAGATGCCACAAGGGTAAAATGTGCGCGCGTGCACACACACACACACACACACACACACATACACACACACACAAACACACACAAACACACACAAATATAAACTTGGATATCTCCTCTATATAATAAAATGAAAACGATTATTCCCCTCCGGAAAAAAGCTGTTATAGCTTTGCAGACGCTACATATACATTCAATATGGCCAGATTACTAATCACTTCTTGTCGGTTTTGTGCATATATATTATAAAGTCACTTTGGATTATTACTAACGTAATTCTAGTTTAAATTTAAAACTCTACATAAAAATCTGGTCTTTATTTTGAAAATATATATTGAAAGTTTACATAAAAATAGTCTTTACGTTTAATGTTTTTCTTTAATATATTGTAATAACCACATATATTTTTATTCAAAATTTCATTAAAAATACTTTTCATGTAAAGTTAAAAAAGTCTTTCTATGCAAAGACTATTTTTATGTTAACTTAAAAACATTTCAATTTAAAGATTAAAAATATGTCTATTAGAAGATATTTTAAAAAATGTTTATAAGTGAATACTATTTTTCTGTTAAGTTTTAAAATATATTTTGTATTATATAAAAACCATTCTGAAAAAGAAATTCAAAATAAGACTAAAAAATATCTTTTGATTATGACATATTTTATCAAAAATAAAGCTTTTTCGAAAATAAAAAGAAGCATTTCAAAGTAAAAATTAGATTTTTATGTAGATTTTTAAAATTAAACTTGAGTATTAATCAAAATGGGGCTTTCATCGGTATACACCGGAAAGACTTCCGATGAACAGGAAACAGAAGTAAAAAAGAAACAGTTTTATTAAACATAACGGTCTGTGGATACCATTATGATATATTCAATTGTTAATAGGAAATATTTATTTCTTATGGCTCACAATGATAGTTTACATTTTGTTTGTGTATTTTTTTAAAATGTTTTCCAATGAAAATGCATCAGATTTCGGATCTTCTAGAAATAAAAAATATCTGGCACACATTTGAACAATACTTCTTTAAATGGATTATCACGTCTGTGATGCATCTCGGAAGAATAGGTCCTGTTGGCATTCCTCATGAGTAGTAAAGCAGTAGGAACGAACTTGATTGTTTTATCTTCCTCAGTTTGTTCTTGTTTTAAGGATATGAATTCTTGCTCAATAAAACGGACATTTTGAAAAGAGAAGACGTCTGTTTTTTATTACTTTTAGAAAAATTTGTTATTTTTTTCATTTTATTACGAATTAATTTTTATTTATGTTATTTTGTTTACATTTTTTCTTTTAATGTTTTTATTAAAATATATTAACTACTTTATATCAATATTTGACCAGTTAAAAGATCTGCTAAACGTTATACAGATTAGATTAGGTTTTAAATCAAAACCATTTAAATTTTTCGCTTGGCCGCTCTGCCATGCTCAATTTTAAACTATCATTTTATTTGGTCTGCTATGCTAAAGCTTGAAATATCATTTTCTTTTGTTTTTCATGTTTGAACTTGGAATAATAGTTTTAGATATGTCCATTAAGAGGTTTGGTATATCAACACGTTCATCTGTTATGCTTAAAACAGCATTTCCTTTGGTCTGTCATGCTTAAGTTTTAAATAGCATTTTATTTGATCTGTCATGCTTAAGTTTGAAATAACATTTCCTTTTATCTGACATGCTTAAGTTTTAAATATCATTTCTTTTGATCTGTCATGCTTAAGTTTGAAATAGCATTTCTTTTGGTCTGTCATGCTTACATTTGAAATATCATTTCTTTTGTGCTGTCATGCTTAAGTGTGAAATAGCATTTCTTTTGGTCTGTCACGCTTAAGTTTTAAATATCATTTCTTTTAGTCTGTCATGCTTAAGTTTGAAATATCATTTCTTTTGGTCTGTCATACTTGAGTTTGAAATAACATTTCTTTTGTCTGTCATGCTTAAGTTTAAAATAGAATTTCTTTTGGTCTGTCATGCTTAGTTTGAAATGATATTTTCTTTGCTGTGATAATTGAGAGTGAAACTACATTTCATTTGTCAATCATATTTAGCATAACATTTTCTTTGCTTTGACATAATTAATGTTGAAGTACCATTTATTTGTCATGCTTAATTTTCAAATACTTTAGTCTGTCACTCTAAAATTTAAAATACCATTTTTTTTCCTGTCATATTTGAAAGTTAAAGAGCATTTTTTTTGCTCTGTAAAACTTAAGTTTAGGCTTAAAATAAAATTTTTATATGTCCATGAATCCATATCAAAAGTTCCGTCTGTCAGTCAAGCTTAAGTTTAAAAATGCAGAATATTTGCATCTTAAGCATGCCCCCTTTTTATATTTGCGTTTATAATTTTTTTTTCATTAAAACACATCAACGGTCTATATCGATATTTGATTCTTATGAGAATAAGTTAAATAATGAGATTACGAATCGAAAGCGTGTTTTATTCATTTACTAGTCTGGATACTCGGCATTGCTCGGGTGTTTGGAGGGGTGTGTTGAACAAAAAAAAAGTGGTAGTCGGCAGGTAGGCACGAACCCGTACCGCAAAGAAAGAAAAGAATGTGACAAAAAAAGTGACGTCTTTGCCGTTGCGTCCATCACCAAACCGGAAGTGGCGAAGGTTTAAATTAAGGCTAGTCAATCGAAAAGAGGAGATGACTTTCGAAAATATCGGCGAAAAAAGCGAGCCCTCCCTGTAGAAAACTGCCCAGTTGAGGGTGAAGGAATTCATGTTTTTAGACAATTGTTCGATATTGAAGGGTCAAGCTCCAAAGCGATACCGATCTCGTGAAAATTCGTTGCCTCTGTTGGAAGTTTAAAGCAGACATACATACATACACACATACATACATACACACATATATACACACACATACACACATACATACATATATACATACACACATACATAATATATACACACACATACATATATACACACACATACATACACATACATACATACATACATACACACATACATACATTTAAACAGACAAGTGAGATTTATATTATTTCACTTTGACATCTTCAGCACGGTGAAGAGCTATATATTCTCCACGTAGTGTAATTTTCTTTAAAATGGGTTAAAAAAAACGAAAATGCCACAGAAACGTGCAGATAGATTTACACGTGTACGATGAAAGTTCTGGAATCATCTCTTCCAAAATGGTTTCGTAACATCAAACTTTGAGATTTCAGCTGAAATGATTACGATTGTTTATTTTGGCAACATCACTGTAGTCCATGCTGAGTACACCTGTTTGATACACCCAGATCTTCACTTGGTAGCCAATATTACATTTTCCCAATCTCTGTGTTGTATGAGCCATGCAATTTACAGAGGTACTATTACAGAAAAAGTCGACGACAACTGGAAATTAAAGTCAATCTCACTAAGTCTCTTTTCGCAATATCTGTTATCCATTTATTTTCTAATGTAATAAACTTTATATTTTCATAAAATTAAACTATAACTAATTTTCATTTTAACAAGTTCAGTTCTTTTTCAACGTTTAAGATCATTAAAGCCTTTTAATACACATAACCCATTTTATTCTTATTCTGCAAGATAAAATATGATTTTGAGGAGTCAACAATACATTTTGTAGTGATTGTTTCGCAGTTTTTAAATGGCGTTTGTCGCAGATTGCATTCAAACTCTGCATGTTTATATATATATATATATATATATATATATATATATATATATATATATATATATAAAGAATAACAGTATAGTTACATTCCGTTTCGTTATGCAGAAACAAACGGCTATTATTATTATGTCAATACCGCCTCTTTTCATGTAAAGTAAAAAAGCATTTCCATGTAAAATCAGAAATATTTTTGCTTAGATAGAAAAATGCATGACAATATACTGCGGTAAGAAGAAAAAAGTTCACAGAATACTCTACATCGTGTGTTTGTTCCGGCAGCCATCTTTTTTTCATATTCATTTTTTTTCTTCTTACAGCATTATATCATTACGAATTTTTTCTATCTAAGTAAAGAATTTCTCATTTTCCTGAAGAATGTATGCACAAAAAGAGACGGTATTGACGTTTGCTTCTGCATAACGAAACGGATCTGTAAAAAACATATACTGAAATTTTAACATGCTAGATGGGCTGTTTTGCTTGAAAAATATTCTATATTTAGGCAGGGGCATTTCCCTATTGTAACTCGGACTTAAGGTTACTGGTAAAAACTTTGGGTAATAGCTCTAAAAAACTACCATGGCCAGAAAATAGAGTTTGCTTTTCATAATTATAACGATTATTTTCTTATATTTGGAAATATTTTTGATACTTCTACAGAATCGGAACCGAATTTTTTATGTACGTTTATGGAATTTATTTAGTTAATATCCTTTCTTGGGCAACGCCAGAACACTGGTAGGCTAATAATATTATAAAGTAATATATATTTTCTGTATTTACTTCAACAGTGATCGATACGTGATTAGAGTATAGCAGTAGGGTGGAAACATTCATGGTAAGTAAGCTACGTAGAAACGTTTCCGATATTGTAAACGGTTTTAATGAACACTTAGCTTTTTTAACTGCATGCAACTATAATTCGAGTTTGATAACCTGGTTTTATGGTAATTTTAAAATATTTTAGAACTCAGATTTTGATAAGAGAGTGTAGGGAAATATGGAGCTCTGATTGGTTAATTTACTTAAGAAACTGAACACTAAAAGGGCAAACATTTTAAATCTAGATATCGACTGAAAACTTGTTCTAATTGAAAGTAAAACAAAATTATATTGATATATTACATTTTGAAAAACATGATTTAGAGAAGTGAGCAATACATTTCGTAGTGATTGCTTTGCAGTTTTTAAATGGTGTTTATCGCGTTTTGTATTCAAACTTTGCACACACACACACACACACACACACACATATATATATAAAATAAAAATCTTGTTATTGAAAATTTATTCAAATTAAAAAAAACAAAAAAACTTTATAAACCTGTGAGGAAGGTATACAAAATTTTAATTATTTGACAAGTACAAATAAAACAAGAAAAATCTTATTCCATGGAGTTTCGATGAATGCAAAGAGGGAAGAGGTTTGCAAAATATACAATAAATTTTGCCGTTTAATACGTTACAGGAAACAAACAATATTAAATTTATCATATTCGTATTAAAAGAAAGTCATTTAACACTTTGAGACAGTTTATAGAGATAAAAAGAGGTTAAGAAAGCAAGAAACAAGAAGGGAGAAAAAGGATACGATAAAAGTCCAATGAATAGGAAACATTGGAAATGGGTCTGTTGGAAAATCCATTCATAATCCATAAGAATACAGGAAAGAAATGGTGCTTCAAGAAAAACTATCAGGTCACGAAGAAGTGAAGATATGCAATGTTTTTTTTTAACACACACACACACACACACACACACACACACACACACACATATATATATATATATATATATATATATATATATAAATAAACAAAATGAAAGCCAAAATATTCTCTAGCAATGTCAGAGAGGTACAGTTAGTATATATATATAAAATTTTTAGCTGTCTTATGTAGTAAAATTTTTAGCTGTCTTATGTAGTAAAATTTTTAGCTGTCTTATGTAGTAAAATTTTTAGCTGTCTTATGTAGTAAAATTTTTAGCTGTCTTATGTAGTAAAATGTTGAGCTGTCTTATGTAGTAAAGTTTTTAGTTGTCTTATATAGTATAATTTTTACTTGTCTTATATAGTATAATTTTTAGTTGTCTTGTGTAGTAAAAGTTTTGTTTTTGTCTTAACAAAATATGATTGAGAGATCAGAAAGCCAGTATCTGCAGACATGCTGATCTGGTAGCCCCATATACACTTAAAGAAAGCAAAAGTTTAAAAATAATAACGGGTTGAATCAGTTTCCCCTCGTAGAAGGAGGTTTTATGGGAATATTAAATACACAAGCAGACCTTAGTCACATGTACTACTTTAGAGAGATTATGACGTTAGGTGTTGCAGTTCTTTGAGGTAGATGTCCACTTTCTCTGACATACAGAGCTTGATATTTCCAAATGGTCACCTAGTAAGGATTGAACAAGCACAACGTTGCTTAACTTCAGGGATCTAATGAGAACTGGCGTATTATCATGATTATCTCTTGACTGTCAACACGACGGTTCTAGGTTCAATCCTTGGCTTGGGAGAGATGCTAGTCTAGCGGCACTGATGAGTTGTGATACAACGAAACAGGACTGTATGTCGATGACTACAAAAAGCCCCCCTCTTTAGGTAGAGCATTGTCTTAAATAATCTCACCCACTACTTTATTGGCTGAAAATGCGAAGCTCGTTGTTTGTTTGTTTACGAATGGGCGATTTGAGCATTATAAAAGTGGTGGCAGGTGTCTACTTAAATAGACATTCCGACGAGTTATTTACGGGCGTCGATTCCATGGTCGAATGGGAGAACTGCCGACTGTCAACAGGACGGTTCTATGTTCAATCCTTGGCTTGGGAGAGATGCTAGTCTAGTGGCACTGATGAGTTGTGATACAACGAAATAGGACTGTATGTCGATGACTACATATATATATATATATATATATATATATATATATATATATATATATATATATATATATAAATTCTGAATTAAATTATGTAGAATTACAAGAAATTTATTGTTTGACAAAGGAGTAAAAATAATTTTTAAAGTTTTTTTCCCTTAATCCATAGATTTTCCATGAATGACTCATCTCATCGGAGAAATATTATTAGCAAAATAGATGTGGTTAATTCTAAATTTTGCTTATTAGCACATAAATTGAAAATTAAAATTGCATAAAAAGGATACTTCCAGTTGAAATAATGAGGATACAGGAACAGTTGTAAAATCCAATGAATACTGGTGTATTCCAGAATGAATTGCGGGTTTTATAAGTGTCTCTCTAACATTGCTAGAGAATCTGTTAGCTTCAATTTTTGTATATTTTAAAAAATTTTAATGCATCCATTTTGGGGAGGACCAAACTATAAGGTTATCAGTCTGTTTTTTTAAATGTGATCTAATATATAAAGGCGAATATAGTGTTGTAGTCGAAGAAAATACTCGCAATCGGCAGCGTGTCTGTTTGGACCGTCAGTTGACGAGATCGGGGAATGAGAAGCATAAAAGAAAAACGAATTTATAGAAACAACCAGAAAATATAAAGATAAAGAATCCATCTATAAATTCGTGGTGGCATTAATTTGCGTATGAGTTGAATAGCGACTACAAGAAGGACGAATTGGGAAGGACAGTCAGTCGAGCTTTAACAGCCAGGAGAAAACATAGACATTAAGAGTTAGTGGTATGAATTAAGTAAAGAGAAGTTTGTACAAGTTTGTGAGAAAGAGTTCTAAGATTTTTTTTTTTTCGTAAAAGCAACATAAGTATTTTCTTGCGTTCCTTTCCTGGACAAAAATACAAAACAAAATCTGAGCTACTTTTTGAAAATTCGAGAAGGGTCTTAAATAAATATTACTATTCTAAAAGTATGCGTGTTAGGTTAAAATTACTTGTTTGTGATTTTCGTTAATTATCAGTTAATTGAAGAAAGATATTACAGCGACGCAAAACTTTATTAGACAACAATTGATTGAAATTATTCAATAAAATTAATTAGTCCGTTTCGTTGTTCGGTAAATAAAATGAATATCAGAAGACATTTCCAAAAAACATTATGTTTGTTTTCTGAACTTTTTTTTGGTGGATGCTTTCGGAGTGCCTGATTAAAAGAAATTGAATTTTCTTTCAGAAACAACCAGAAAATAATAAAGATGATTATTAAAGAAAGATAAAACTAAGAATAAGGCCAATTTTGAAAATAAAATATAAATAAGAGTCTCTTTGTCATAAAGGAATGCGAGTTATAATCAAAGTCAGTTCATTGAATATTTGAAAAGAACAGGGTGGATGGGGGATGGTGCAGGTAGACTTGTCTTGTACTGTGGAAGTAACTGACTTTATTCAGAACTTTATAGGCAATAAAATGTAATAAAATGTAAATAAGCCGCCATTTTTCTCTTTTTTTCTCTCTCTTATTGAAAAATAGGATGCTTTCAAGGGAAGTAATGAAGCTACACTCTTGAATGAAGTCAATAAAAGACAACGTCTGATAGATAATTTGGCTCAATTGGTAAAGATGCATCCCGGTTTATTGATTGGGTTAGTAAAATTGGCTGATTGATGCATCAGTCCTGTAACATAATTTTTTTTTTTTTACGTTCAAGTAAAATTTATGATTTTTATTTTGAGAGATTACCAATATAATTTCAAACTTATTTTATTAAAATCTATTTAAAATAAGAATTTGTACTCTAAAAATGCATGCGTTAAATCTAGCATCAGACAAAGTTTCCACAAACAAAGCTTTTTTCAAAAAATAATCCCATTTATGGAACACACTACCGTGAGACTGCTTCAATAGAAACTACAACATGGTTGTCTAAAAGTCCAGTTATCAACCAATACTTGAGCTGTCCTCTTAAATAACCCAATTTTAACCATTCCATTCATTGTTTTCAATCCCCTCATAAGATTGTTCAGCATCCAACTGACAGTCTTTTTTTTTTTTTTTTTTTTACACAGTGATCACCACTTATCAAGGCCCGGAAGCCACTCAGGGATAAGGGTTATTGCAAGTACATTACGTTAGTGAGGAGATTTTATGAAGTGTTTAATTAGGGGGGGCGGTTCATTAGGAATTTGTTAACATTAGACTTGAAGACATCCAAGTTGTAGTCCGGAGGGAAGCAGGCAGACGGAACAGAGTTCCACAGGCGTGCAGTTCTAAGAAAGAAGCTTTGCTCATGAAATCCGCGTTTTCATTTAGGCACAGATATAGAGTGGGGAAAATTTTTCACAGTGGATTCAGCTAGATGGGTGTTTTTCGTGAAAGATTGGCGAGGGGGGACCAGGGATTGGAGTTCAGACGAGCACCTGCCATGAAAATAACGATAAAACAAGGATAGGCTCCCAACATCTCTTCTGTGGGAGAGGGGTTGCAGGGTAGAGAAAAGGGCATCCCCCACTAAACCACGAAGTCTATTTTGTACTCCTTAACCATTATCTTCGAATGGTTTTTGGTCTTGGTAAGTTGTGATTTATTAGTAAAGAAAATATTGTTGGCATCCATCTGTCTCAGGAAACAATGTACATCTGCGTCTCAGATTAGTCTGTTAACAAATTGCAGCATCTGTTGTCACTGTGCAAACCTATCCTGGATCAATAAGCTCCGTTGCAGCTGCCACAGATGTAAGTGATGTCTCGATGCGAGAGCTCTATTACAATCTATGCCCTTTCTCTCTTTCTCTCTCTCCTTCTCTCTCTCTCTTTCTCTCTCTCCATCTGGTCTCCTCTTTTCTTACGCCTTTTGAAGCATGCTTTAATAACCCTTGTTCAGTGGTTGAAGTTACGGACTCCCACCCTGTTGTGTTGATGCTACCTGCCCTCATGACTTACTTGCAGACATCCTTGTAGTGTAAGAACTTACTAGTCTAGAGCCGGTTTCGAACATCATAAAGAATATCCTATGTGATTCTCCCATTGTTCATTTGCCTGGCATGGATAAGTAACTCGGAATATCTGCCTGATAAAGAACCGTCATCTTTAAAATTGGGTGATTACTAGGGCTGTGACAACAGAATATTCTTTTCATTCTTCTGACTCTCAAGTATATATCCAACATAGTAATACACAGTCAATCAACCGAGAACCACATCAGTCTACATAAAAACATATAAGATATTAATGGATATATACTGAAGAGTCAAAACAATTAAAAGGATATGTTATCACAGCCCTAGTGATTACTAAGATTCTTCTAAAGTTATGCAGTTGGAAGGTGTTGAATCTGTCTTCTTAGCGGGAGTAGAGGGCCCATGTTTAGAGAGCAGTCTGCTGAGCATGCAGGCTCAATATACTTTAACTTTTGTATTGGTGGTCAGCATCTTGTTCAAATAATATTGAAAACTCAAGCTCGATAGACTAACAAAAATACTATATCCAACAAGTGGGACGAATAAATAAAATCGTAATCTGTAATCAACTTCCAAACTTTAATACCAATCCTGTGTGAAATAATCGCCTTTGTTCTTTTCAGTCTGTTTTTTCATGTTGCAAGTACTTCAGAGTTCGAAACCCTATCATTCTGACAACAGACATAACCTTAACCCATAACACTATCTGATCGCCATGAGATATGAAATCTAAATTTGGTAGAATTGAATTACTAAAGTGGAACGGCTCATCAAGAACTTGTTTACGTTGGACTTGAAGACGGCCATATTGTAGTCAGTTGGAAAGTAGGGAAACGGAAGAGAGTTCAACAGGTGTGCAATTCTAAAAATGAAGCTTTGTTCATGGAATCTATGTTTAGGTTTAGGCTCAGATATAGGTTGGGGGGAAATTATTGATAGTGTCTTCAGCTTAATGACTGTTTCTCGTGAATGCTTGGCAAGGGGGGGGACCATAGATTGGAGCTCATATGAGAATTGGCCATGAAAATAATGATAAAACAGAGACAGGCTCGTAACGTCTTTTCTGTGGGAAAAAGGTTGCAGGGAAGAGAAAGGTGCATCCCTACTAGGCTACAAAGTCTATTTTGATCTCTGTCAACGCAGGATAAGCTGCTTCTAGCAGCTCCTGTACAGATGTGGTAACAGCACTCCACCCTTACCTTCCAAACTTTAGTACCAATCCTGTGTGGAATGATCTTCTTTGTTCTTTACTGTCCATTTTTTTAACAATTGCAAATTACAATTTTATTTATTTGTCCCATTTGTTGAATATTTTTGTTTGTCTATCCAGCTCGAGTTTTCAATATTATTTTAACAAGATGCTGACCACCAATACTAAAGTCAAAGTGTATTGCATCTGCATGCTCAGCACCCTAAGCATGGGCTCTCTTCTCCCGCTAAGTGAACAGATTCAACATCTTCCAACTGCACAGCCTTAGGACATTTCAACTCCGGTCTCTTACCTTGGATTCTTACCATAGTTTAACTACATTTTCGACTATTTTCATTGATTTTCAAAATTCTTTTTATTTATATTTCTGTTTTTCTTCTTCCTCCTATTTTTTCTCTATTTTCATTTATTAGTCCCCATTCCGCTATTTGATTTTTCTAGTGATACATACTTATATATCCTTTACTTTTTTCTCCATTTCTAAACTAAATCTTAATCCGTTTTTTTTTTTGTATTTGACTCTCTTGTGCCATCCTCTACCACACTAGATAGTTCTTCATAGGTCCATTTTGACTCATTAGTTATTTGTTTGTGGTCGTTTCAGTGCGGTCTTCCCACTCTTTTATATCACTGACGATTTTATCTCATCTGCCTAAAAGTGACCAGTGCATCTAGTTTTCTCGCTGATCAGGGTGTTCATAGAGTTGCTCCTTTAAGGGTGCTGTTTCTGCATTATGTTAAGATCAGCTCTTATCATTTTAGTATACATACCCTCTATTTTTTCTCCTATCTTTTGTTAATAGTCTAGATGCTACTTTTATATACAAAAGAACTGCTCTAACAGACTTCAGAGAAGTCACTTTTCATGCAGGTAGGAAGTTTTAACTTCCTTTGTGCTTTCATCTCGTCTAGTCTTTGCTGCTTTGCACATTTTGTACAATATGAATCAATGCACCCTGCAAGCTGATTGGTCAGTGTATAACCAAAATATATAACAAATTATGAAGAGAGGAAATAAGTCTTTACTTGCAATTGTTACAGAAACAACTATCTAAAATTCATATTATTTGAACGACTATTCTGGGCGCTTATGTCAACGGATAATTAAATCTAGCATAGATATAGCAAAAATAAGCATATTTTTCAAGATATAATTTGGGACGCTGAATAATCAGTGGAACAATGAAAGAATGTTAAATGAAAAAAAATATATATGATTACACGAATACTGTACCTGCAAGCGCCGGGTGAAGTTGAAGTTAGTACCGGAAATTTCAACAAAGAGAAAACAAGTTGATCAACAAACTTAAAATATTATATTTTAAGTTCGTTATATTTAATATAACAATGTTAAGTAACAAAATAAACTTATTAATTAACGTACACAAAACAAAAAAGTAAAAATCCTGTTGCAATGAAACGATGTTAATTAATCAACAACAAAAATTAAATACACTTGTAATTAATGGAAATAAAAAATCACATACATCACATATTGCTCCCTGATGGCAATAATTATACAGGGGAATACTTCTCCCTTACCATCGCTTCAAACAAGTTTATTTAATTCTTGTTGTGGATTAATTAACATCGTTACATTGTAACAGTTTATTTTTGTTTTGTGTACGTTAATTAATAAGTTTTTTTGTTTTTTTTAAATAGGCATCACCACTTATCAAGGCCAAGAGGCCACTTGAGGATAAGGGTTAAAGAGTGTAGAGTAGAAATTGGACAATATAGTAATCGTTAGTCATGGAAATTCGATAAATTTGTTAACAAGTGGAACGGCTCATCAAGAACTTATTTACGTTAGACTTGAAGACAACCATATTGTAGTCAGCTGGAAAGCAGGAAAACGAGGACAATTCCACAGGCGTGCAGTTCCAAGAAAGAAACTTTGTTCATGGAATCTACGTTTAGGTTTAGGCACAGATAACGTGTGGGGGGGAATTATTGATTGTGTTTTCAGCTAGACGAGTGTTTCTTGTGAAAGTTTGGCGAGGAAGGCCATAGACTGAAGCTCAGTCGAACACTTTCCATGAAAATAACGATACAGCAGAGACAAACTCGCAATATCTCTTCTGTGAGATAGAGGTTGCAGGGACGAGAAAAGGATATCTCCTACGAGACTACAAAGTCTATTTTGAACTCTATCAGGCAGGACAAGTCCTTTCTAGAAGCTCCTGCCCAGATGTGGACGTACCTGGCTCCTATACAGATAGAGAATTGCATCAGCAGTGAGATATCTACTGGATCGATAGAAGGATCCCACCATTTTTCCAACGGCCTTGGCAACCAATTTGATGTACCTGTTCCATTTAAGATCAGGAGTAAAGGTCAAACCCAGAAGCTTGTCAAAACTTAAGACCTCCTCAAGACGAGAGCCATTCATTTCAACTGATGCCAGATGGGGATCAGAATGCTGATGATGCAAAGAGAGAAGCTTGGCCCCAGATGCATTAAAAGTAACCAGCCACTCCCTTCCCCACTGCACCACGTGCTCAAGATCAGAGAAGAGAGAATCAGAGAGAACTTGGTCGTTTATTGACTTAGATGTGCTACCATAGATGGTAGTGTCATCAGCATAAATGTCTATAAATGATGTAAGGATGTGATTTGGAAGATCATTAATGAAGATCAGGAAATGTGTTGGGCCCAGGATGGACCCCTGAGGGACTCCAGCATTAATACCGTGAGCCTCCGATTACCGCCCATCAACTACTACTCTTATGAACCTGTCAGAAAGAAATGATTTAATAATTGAGAAGACATTTCCAGCTATACCATAGCTAGAGATCTTGTGAAGTAAACCTTCATACCATACACTATCAAAGGCCTTAGATATATCAAGAGCAATTGTCCTAGAAAGGTTGCCTCCGTCAAGAGATTCGCTAATCCTATGAGATATAACTGTAAGCACATCTGCTGTAGATCATATTGCGTGTCACTAAGGAGGTTATTTTTGCTGAGATGGTTGATTACTCTCTATTTAACACAGATTTCAGTAACTTACTCATGAAGCACAGAAGACTTATTGGCCTGTACTGAGAGTATTTTGTTACTTTACATTGTTATATTTTAAGTTTGTTGATTAACTTCGCAAACTTGTTTCCTTTTCGTAAACTGCTTCAGCAATTTCCGGAACTCGGCTACACTAATTGTGTAATCATTTTTTTTTTTTTTTTTAACATTCTTTCATTGTTCTACTGATTATTTCAGCGTCCAAAATTATATCTTGCAAAATATGCTTATTTTTGCTAAGTCTATGCTGGTTATCTCCCTTACATTTAATGATCCGTTGACATAAGCGCCCTATTCTGATCTTATCTTATTTTCACAACGTTTCGGCCGATGTAATCTCCGGACTTCTTCAGGTGTGTCTTTTCAAATTTAAATATTGTTATCGAACTAGAAAATTTCCAACTTCTTTTTAGTTAATCGTCAAATGTTGATTGTTATCGTTTGTGCAACCATGTCTTCATAAAAGTGTTAAGTAATTTCTATTTCATTCTTTTGGGACAATCTTTTGAAGTTTCAAAGGTTCAATCCTCACTACAGGTCGATAATACTTAGACTAAAATAAAAATTACTTAACACTTATAGCTGGTTTACCTTTTAGCTAAAAGCAAAGTGAAGTATCTGTTCTGATATTACGCTTTACTTTTTCCTATACCCGGTCACTGAAGGAGAAATCCTTTTAGAGTGAGGTAATTTGTACTTTTGTTTCAATCCAGAGTGCCTCTTTTAGGGTAGCTGAATTCTCCTCACTATAAAATCGATTTTGTGCTTCACTTTTCTCTCGTCGGGAGCCAAGTAAATAGCTGGTCATGGCTCACAGAACAAGAACAATCTACCTCTGTGATTAAATCAAGGATTTAGCTCAATAGGTTTCCGATTCAAAAAATATGAACCTAAAGAAGACTGGAGTTACATCGGCCGAAACTTTGTGCTCATAGAAACTAAGATGATAAAAGTAGTCTGAATAATTCAAATAATACGGATAAATAATTGTCAAAAATGTGTAATGTTTTTTTATTTTGTTTTTTCTTAGAAAAATCACATTTTATTTTCTGTGAAATATCGTCCCTGTTAAATAAAAGTAACATTAACCAGCAGAAACTGCTCCAAAAGTTGATAGGTAAATATTACTTGATTCAAACAAGAATTTTCATGATAAATTATCTATCGTGAATTTGGCAGCTAATCAGAACTAAGAGTATGGATTTGCCTATCTGAGCGTTTCCTGATTGAGCAGATGTTGAAACCCCAAATAAATGTTATTCGTCGTTTGTGTTGTAAAGCTATTTACTTATACTAGCAGGACTCGTGGAATTTTCACAGCAGACTCTTTCATCTCTATATAAATAAAATGAACTCATTTTTTCCTGTCTGATTTTGACCTTAATAGGATTAAAAATCAAGATATTTCATGCAAATATAATATGCACAAACTGCAGAACAATATCTGAGGTGTGTTATAGGCTTATTATTTCTCAAATTCCTCGATAATCTTAGATTTCTATACTTTTTCTGCTGAGAAGTCACGGCCAAAATCGGTTAAGATCAATGGAAGTGGTAAAATATTTTCTCTCTAATAAATTCCTCCTCCCCCTGCCACCACTTAACACCGTTTGGGGATCGTTCACAAGGAACAGTTGAGAAGAGAACACCGGTTTGGCTTCGTAGTTCTTTCATGTGAAGTTATTTAAAATCACTAAACTAAGCTGCAGTGCTCTGTGGCGTAGTGGTTAGCGTGCTGGACAATTCACATTATATTTTCACGTTCGCGCCGACCTACCGTAGTCGTTTTTTTTTTTTTCCTAAACAACTGGAATGGACTTTTCTTGGTGGCCGAACTGTTAACGTTGCAGATGTTTTTTTTTGTTTGTTTTTTTCACACTTTATTTTCCTACTTTTACTTATGACTCCGGGTTTGATCCTTCCTACTTACCTACCATAACATTTTTTAAAACTCCCCCCCTCGTCCCGGAAATAAACACTCTGGCAACGCCGGGTACCCCCGCTAGTATTTAATATATTGATGTTGGCATCTTGTGAATATTCAGCATGAATGGAAACGCCCTGATATTATTGTACCTATTTACTATGCCTCCCCACGGGACAGAGTTAGACACCAGGGTCGTTTTTTAACGTGGAGAAAAGGTACAAAAATAAAAATTGTTTCATTCGTGAAGGATTTCTCCTCCACCGAAAGAGAACAAGAAATAAAAGTGCAGCATCTGAAGAACAGATACTGCACTTTGATCTGGACCAAAAGGCCAAGCTCTTTTGTTAAAACTGTGAAAACATTTATCAAAGTTAACAGGGAGACCCGGCTTATCCCGTTCGTAAAATATGCTTAAATAAGTCAATTTTCTATTGATTCTTATGTAAGTTGTGATTTCAAACATAAAAAATATCCATATGACTTGAGTGCATCAGATTGAGTCGAAGCCAAAGATTTCTGAAGAAAAAAGTATATGTGTATGCATATAACTTGAATTCCTTCGGCTATAATCAAACACGAAACCAAAACTTATGAAGAATTCTTGGTAAGATTATTTATTACAAGAAATGGAAGGTCATAAAAATTAGAGGACAATCATTCGGAAGAAAAAAGATTTAAGCGTGACACAAAAAATATCACACGCTATCATATTAATATATAGATTACTTGTCCCGTCATAAACTGTATTTAAATGTATATACACACATAACGATCACAACGCTAGACGGCCATATATACCCATATATACCCCCGCATACAATCAGAACACTAGACTACCATAGAAACTCATAATATATACACGCTTCATATCACACACACGTGTTATACAAACTCCCACAACATTACAAGTTCATTCTACATTACGACTATATAATCCTTACGGCCACCGACCTTGAAAATGCTGCTGTGAAACCTGACATAGTTATATGGAATAAGTCAGAGAGAATTGCAACCTTGATTGAAGTGAGTGTTCCTAATGATGGCAGTCTGAACAAAGCTGAAAGAGAGAAACAGACCAAATACCAAGGTCTCATGCATGATATGAAAAGAAACTGGAATCTTAAGGAGATATCAATTTTACCAGTTTTCATAGGTGCCATAGGGCTTATGAAGAAGAACCTGAAGTTCTACCTAACTAATATTCCTGGTGAACCAAGTGCAAAAGAGATCCAGACAATTGCACTTAAGGGAACAGCGAGGATACTAAAAAGAGCTCTCGGTTGGTTTCAATAAAAACTAAAGTAATGTTGGCAGCTGCTTTGGCTGGCTCATATCCAGCATTACAATCTTCAAAGGAAGAAAATTAAAAAAAAAAAATAGATAAATGTGAATTACAGTTATATCCATATGCACTCGCTATACATAATACAATATATGGACTTGCCTATCTGATTGTAAAGAACATTCTAGCATAAACTGATTTTTAGTGTCCTTTTCAGTTTATTTGTTTGTAGTTCAGAGCTGAGCCCTAACTACTAAATTCAATAGTTCTCTTATATCATACTTATTTGATTTATATAAATGTATTAAATCATAAGTTCTATTTGAGCACCTTGATTATAAATGTTTATAAAATGTCTTGAATAATGAACACCGTTGTCAAGCCATGTGAGATGCCTTGAGACCAAGCGAAATAAATTGTCTGATTCAATTTGATGTAAACAGCCATCAGCTTAGAAAGTTGATTGAGTCTCGCTTATCAGCCTGGGAGCGTCGATAGATTTGTGATGATAAAATTAAATATATTTTCGATATGCTAATGGAAGGTAATTCATTTTGCACTTCAGAGTTGTCAAAATTTAGTCAAAGGGGAAAATTCTGAGGTCAATCTTTGGGGGTCAAGCTTTTATAATCTCAAATATTGTATATTTCGTCACGTTATTTTAGCATCTAATATATACGAACATTTTAAAAATGTTCATCAACTTAATAAATCTGATTACGCCTGATGCCTATGGACATTTGGTCTGCTGGCGATTGCTGGAATTTGGTAGGAACTTGCTAAATAAATATTTGTCCAGAACAAGCAGAGAAAACTAAATAATAATAATAATAATAATAATATTAATTCCAAAAGTCAAAATAATTATTTTACTAGCTATATAATTATTAGTAGACGCTTTAGCCCGCTAAAACCGGCAACACATATAGCCAATTGACTTAGAATGTTGCATTATGCCAAATTGATGGTTTAATATGACTAAATTTATACAGATTTTTGTATTAAATTCTAATCCCTATTATATATTATTATTTTTTTATTATTGGAATCTTTTGAGGTGAGTAATTTGTATATTCATTTGCGGGCTGTTATCCTCATCTTCATAGTTTTTGTTGTTTAATCACATTTCGGCGAACTATTCCTCTGGCCTTCAAGTGGTTGTTAATCGTAACGAGATAGGAATGATGAGTCTCTTAACTGTATCCTCAGTAATTACTGCCTTCCGAAGTTGTTATCTCACCAAGTTTTGACCAATTTATCTTCTGGCCTGCTTTCGGTAGGATTGAAACCGCTATCTTCTGGCAGTGCCCAAGAATTGTAGTAATAAGTAAATATACAAATTACTCATCTCAAAGGGTTTCAAATAAAAAAATATATATATGTAATACCATTCCGTATAGACCCGATGATGGAAGGCAGAGCAGTCTTCTTTTTTGGACAGCTGAGAGATAATGAGAATGGTCGCTGATGATTACAGTTGAAGTCAGGAGTTGACAAGGAGTTGGGACGATATTTATTATTATTACTTTTAATTCTTAGTTTCATTTTATATATATATATATATATATATATATATATATATATATATATATATATATATAAGAGCAAACAGTTAATAAAGCATGTTAAAAACACTTTGAAAAAGAGTTAAAAACATTTAATCTGAAAAGGAAACACTTGATCAGTGGATAGTCCTTAATCCGCGGAGTTTCGAAGAAATACTTACCTTCTCATCAGAGGGTAGGAATTAGCAAAATGCGGGATCGGATTTTGCATACAAAAGTATTTGATGAAACTACAAGTAAGTCAAATATATATAACTTTTTATATAACGTATGAATAATACTGAGCGCAGTGCCATTATTAATTGTTGGGGTGTTTTTTCTTTTTTTATAATTTAACGATATATTATTAAAGCAGAAAAATTTGACAAGAAAAGAAAATCAAAATGCACTTCTTAAATCTATTGTTCTCCTTAACTCTAATTACATGTTTAAAAATATAAATTAGACAATAGGGGGTAAATAAGGAGTTAGAAAAAATAAGGGTCTAATCGGTGTTTTTAAACATTGAATAGGAGCTAAGGAGAAAGAAAAAAAAGAAGAAAAGATAAATTATTGTAGAAGTGTATTTTGCTTGTATTTCGTTGTCAAATTTTTCTTCCATAATAATATATGGTTAAACTAAAAAAAATCCCTCAGCAATTAGTAATGATTAGGGCTAAAGAATATTCTTATCATTGTTTTGACTCTCGAGTATAGATCCGACACAGACACAGTTAATCTATCGAGCACCACATCATTCTATATCAAAACATAAGATATTAACTGATATATACTCGAGTCAAAATATTGAAAAGAATATTCTTTTGTCATAGCCTAGTAATGACACTGCGCCCAGTATTATTCAAATGTTATATATATATATATATATATATATATATATATTGTTTTTATCACTTGAAGAGGATTCAACAAAGAATCTGAAACTTTATGTTATACATATTGAACATATATTAATTATTTGAACACAAAAATGATCGTTAGTAAAATTATTTGAACAAAAAAATGATCATTAAGAAAGTTATTTGAACAAAAGAATGATCATGAGGAAAATTATTTGAACAAAAAAATGATCATTAAGAAAGTTATTTGAACAAAAGAATGATCGTTAGTAAAATTATTTGAACAAAAGAATGATCGTTAAGAAAATTATTTGAACAAAAGAATGATCATTAGGAAAATTATTTGAACAAAAAAATTATCATTAAGAAAATTATTTGAAGACAAAAATGATCATTAAGAAAATTATTTGAACACATAAATGATTTTAAGAAAATTATTTGAACACAAAATGATTTTAAGAAAATTATATGAACACAAAAATGATCATTAGGAAAATTGAAAACGAAAAAGTATAATTAAAGTTAATTCTGTTATTTTTAGGAATATTTGCTTGAATAAAAGAATGCTGCCTAAAACACAAACACAATATATATATACATGTTATTTTTTATGAAAATATGCTTTTAAATTCTAATATATTGAAACAAGTGGACTTTTATAAATTTTACAATAAAAATTTAATTTAAGTTGAATCAAAAAATTACCTTGGATTTATTTAATGTAATGTACATTTTGTTGCAATTTAAAAACATTATATTTCATCTAGCAATTAATGATATAAATATAAAATTTTCAATGATTTTTTTAAAAAGTGCAACAGAATGTATATTACATAAAATAAATTCAAGGTAAGTTTTTGATTCAATTTAAATTTTTATACATTACTTTGTAAAATTTATAAAAGTGCACTTAGAAGATAAATAAATTTCAAATTGAATCTTGTACCTTTATTTTTAAAGTCTATCGTAAAAACATTTTGTTTAACAATTTTCATGCATTGGATGAAATGCTTTTCTAACTTGTATATATATAAATAATATATATATATTTTTTATATATATAAAATGCATATACATATAAGTATATATATATATGTTTTATACATACAGAAAAGTTAGCACAACAGAAAATTATGTAAATTATTTTAAATATATTTTATAAATTACCCGCCTTAAGTAAGGAAATGTTTTCCATAGACATGCTCTAAATTTCCTGTCCTAGGGAAGGTACAATTCATACATATGTTATGTAATACCCGTCCTAGGGTAGGTAAAATATTCTTTTGCTCAAGATGGCAAATGATACATAGGCATCAAAGATTCGTCTATTCTAAGAATAACAGATATATTCCAAAATTTTCTCATTGTCTTAAACGATCCCGAGCAACGCGAGGTTACTAATATATATATATATATATATATATATATATATATATATATATATATATATATGGAGTAAAATGTGACTTCATAACTGGGTTCAAATGTCATGGTTGGCAAGAATTGTTACCTCTACACTGATGATTGCTTAGCAGAAAACACTAGTGTCTGAAAGAATAACTATTATTTAATTATAATTATCAAACCCCTTTAAGAATACTAAAGGATGGGCACTGACTACGGAATTATAGCTAAGGCAATCAACTAGTATCTATGCTATGTGCAAGACTTTCCCTCGTGCGAACACTCTAGATTGTTAAAAATGTATTCGCCCAAATTCGGCATTTAATATTTCTTAATTCCCTTCGTTCCCGTGGCCCTGAGGTAAACATTTATAATTGCGTAAGCATGAAAAACTTGTGTCTGTAGGTAAAAGAATGATTATTTTTAATTATGTGTGTGTGTAATTTATGAAGGGAATTAGGCCGGAAGTCTAGAAGAGCAAAGTTTAATTTAATGTATTAATACTTTAAAGGAACATTGCTCATAGTACGATAGATATACAAGCTCAATATGTCTATTTATTTTAGAGCTATATTTATATTGAGGATAAAGATAAATAATTGTAAATTATTAATTATTTGGAAACTGATTTATAATTTACAATCATTAATCTTTATCATATATATATATATATATATATATATATATATATATAATTTCCTTTTCATTAACATTTTCTAGAAATGTGTGTATATGTGTGTGTTAAATGTGTGAAATTTTTGCCAGCTGAACAAACGGTTGTGCTTATCCTATTGTAACCTAGCCAGCCAATTATTGTATCTAATTTTGTTCTCATTTCTATCAACAACGATGATATCGTGTTTGTTGATTCCAACTATCAATCAGCCTGGAAAAATCCTTAACATTTTTCTATTTATCATTTTTTTTTCTGAAGAGTAGATTTTGTTCTGTTCCCCCCTTTTTCCTCTCTCTCTGACTAGACGTTTCTCCCCTGCTTATTCTCGCCCTTCTTTCTTCTCCTTTTCCAACCTTTACCCATCTTCCTCCCCCTCCCCGCTTTTTCCGTACATCGAAAAGTATGATTATTCCTACATTATCTTCCTAACTGACACATCTTAAATACATTAACGAAGCACATCGATGCCATAAATATGTTGCAAGTTTGTTACTCACACGTAATCCTTGGTAATAGTCGTAGTCCGCTGATAGTTGCTTCTTAGCATCGCCATTAATCTCACCCGTTGTAATCGTAAGTAACAAAACGCTGATATCATTATTACAGATTGTTAACCTCGATTATTTCTGATGATAAATCTCTTAATCGTTGGTGACATAACAAACAAACAAACATTAATCATAGTTGATTAAAATATCTAACGCAAGGACAGAAGCAGATGATTATTTGTAACATATACATAAAGAATGTTTCTGGACAAACCCTGATACGAATATAAATGATAATGTATATTGTAACAAACTAGTTGAATACTCGTTCCCGTAAGGGTTGATATCGTAATAATATTAATGTATTACTGCTGTAAGAATAGCGACAGACACTAACGTATAAAATATAATGATGTATTTATTGTTCCACCGAGCCTCAGCCATGTTCTGCTGCAAGATCAAAAATAAAAGGCGAAAAATCGGTACCCATGTGAGAGTTTTTAAAAGCTACCTCACGTGGCCCCTAAAACAGCAGGGACTGGAAATAATGGCAGTTTAAAGGGTCAAGGAAATGACTTATGAATGTAGTAGAAGGAGGGGGGAGGGTAAATTCTAATACAACATCAATAGTGAGAATTGTTCTATGGAAACACATGACTAGAACATGTAATGTCACGTGATTAGTGCGTATTTGTATTTACTTCGCCTCACCCCACCATACACACTAAACCTTTAACGTTAAGAATAATGATCAGTGTTAATAGTCTTTTAAACTTTGGTGGTTTAAAAGCGACAAATATGGAACATCAAAAACTTCAAAAGAAAAAAATGGATAGTAAAACAATTTACCTTAAATAAACAACAACAAATCCGTTGTCTTTTAGCAGTTTTGGTCTAACTTAATTTAAAATAGTTAAGGCAATTGTAGAATCAACTTTATTTCTTTCAAGGGAGTTACCACCATTTATCAAGGCCCAAAGATCACACAAGGATAAGGATTAATGAATGTAAGGTGGTAGTATAGTAATCGTTAATGGTGTAGATAGGGTAGAATTTGATTATTTAAGGGGGCAGTTCAACAAGAACTTGTTTACACTGGCTACCATATTGTAATAGGCAGGGAAGCAAGCCAGTGGAACAGTATTCCATTGACGAGCAGTTCTAAGAAAGAAGCTTGGTTCATGCGATCTGTGTTTAGATTGAAGTAAAGATAAATAGTGGAGAAATTGACATTTACTGGCATAAAGGAATACAAAATGTTGATAGGAAAATTCTTGCTTGAATAAAGTAGTTTTTGTATAATAGAGTAGCGAGGGGCGCCCGGCTTTGCCCGGTCGTAAAATACGCTTAAATATGATATTTTATTTTATCCAGATTTTTTATATATTATTATACAGTCGTGATTTCAAAAGAACGTATTTGGGTGCCATCAGCTAGAATTGAAACCGAAAGCAAAACTGTAGCATTCAAAGCCGATGACGTTACCACTGTACCAACGTGGCATGCATATGAACGATTAAAAATTTTAAATAAACTAAGATGGATGTACAAAATATATAACGATTTTTTTTTAATTTTGACTCCTTCAAAACTATTTTCACCGGTTAATGACCTATAAAAGAGCGGTTTGTAAAAAGTCATATCGTTTGAAGCCTCTAGCGCCGCTCTGCGACTTTTAGTTTCAGAGGAGATAGAGTTTGAAAATATGGAAACAGACAGACAGACATATAGCTTTTTATATATTAGATTATACATTTATAGACTAGCAACCAACAAGAACCCTGGAAATGAACTTATTAAATTTATAGGAGTAACATTTTTCATTATATTAAAATCTCTGAAAACATGTTTGAATTCCAAACGGTTAAATTTAGCCTTTTGTATTGCGAATTTAATTGATGTGTTTAATTAATCATTTTTCAATTTGATTCTACAATTTTCAGTGCAATAATTAGTGACTTACGAGGGAATAAATGTAAGAATAAAGGTGTTTGGGTGTATTATTTGGATTATGCAGACTATAGGTCTCATCTTGAATGTTATCCTCCCCCACAACGTTTCAGCTGATGTAATCTCCGATCTTCTTCAGGTATATCTTGTATAACTCTGAAACCTTTTGTTGAATTCAAGAATCTGTATGGAATTTCGAACGGAACTCTTTAATTACCGGAAATAGCATGCTTACGTTCCTTCAGCCACGACCGGATAGACGTCTTTAGTAATTCGCAATTCTATCCTAAGTATCGCCCGTATATTTGTAGATTTCTGAAATAATCCTTTTAAATTTTGTATGCGCATTGCACGTAATAATCTTCGCATGCAACATATCTTTCAGCTTATGTAGTTATTTAAATGTCATAAATTTCTAGGCATGAAAAACTAAGCCGGAAATAATTGTAAAGACATCAGGCTAACTGATTATTTGCTGCATCAAATCGAAAATAATCACGAAGAAAAAGAAAGAAAAGAAAATACACACACAAAAAAACACGTAACTAATATACACCAATTTAAATAGGAATACTAAATGAACTATTCGGAAAATTGAAAAATAAAGAAAAACACTATCAAACAAAATAATTCTGCGTTATTTAATAACATTTGCCTGAATCTCTCTCTTTCTCTCTCTCCCCCCCCCCACACACACACATATATATATATATATATATGTATACATATATATATATATATATATATATATATATATATATATATATGTGTGTGTGTATATATATATGTTTTTTATTGTTACAACTTCAAGTGTATTGACTTAATTCATTATGAATTGTTTCAATAGACAGGATAAAAAATATCTGTCCATATCGTCAGATGATTCAAGTTAAAATAAAATTATTATGGACAGATAATTTTTATCCTGTCTATTGAAACAATTTGTTATGAATTAAGTCAATACACTTGAGGTTGTAATAATAAAAAAAACATATTTGGCTCTCCTAACGTATTGAGCACACTTTATCCTTGTTTTTTTACCACATATACCTCTTTATACATACATATATATATATATATATATATATATATATATATATATGCACACACACACACACACACACACACACACACACACACACATATATATATATATATATATGGGCATTTATATATATATATATATATATATATATATATATATATGGGCATAAGAATATATACTAGACGTACCTTAAAGTAAGGGAACATCTCACTTCATAATAATATATTAGAAGAAAATAAAGCGGTACCTCATATCTGTTTCTTATTTATATAGTATAAAAGTGGTCAAAAACGAATAATAACATACGATAATATCAACAAGTATCTATTTCTTTGGTTTATTAATAGAAACTAGAAAAACATAGAAAAAACACCCCCCGTCTGAAATCTTCGGCCCCAAAGTGAGACACTGGGGTGATAAAGTAGAAATGCATTTCCTTCCAAATATAAACGTTAATCTGTAAATATTCCGTAAGAACATTTGTCTTCTATTGAATTATGTAGGTGGAACGTGCAAAACAAATTGACTTTGCGGCAAAATCCTCGGAGATTTGATTTGTATGCAAACCACGTTGCCTTAATTCCAAAATAGGTGATAGTTCCAATATCGGTAAACTCTTTGATGTCTAGATGTTGCGGATTTTTTCTCTACTATAAGTAATTAGTTAGAATTATGCAAATGCGAATATAAGCCAACCATTCCTCTGCCAAAATATGAATGTCTTTCTTTAGCCAATCACTTGGGTCAAAAACTCGAAAGGTGATATTGGATCCGAGAACTACGTAAATTTAGAATCAGACATTTTTACAATATCCTCAAACTTATGGCATTCTTTCAAAAATGATGCAGAATATTGCAACGTTCAAGAGTGAATGTGCATTAAAACATGTTTAGACTTGATTCGGTGCTTCTTTGCTTTAGTCCTCACGCTCCATGAGCAATGTTTCTGAAAAAGAAAGAAAAATTGCTGTTTTCAGAGTTGGAATTTATTCCTATAACATTTATCGCTGGCTAGTTTTTACCTTAAAGTAATATTGTTTTTGCCTCCTAACATCAAGTGGCTTCATGCCTCACCTGTAGCGATACCCATACGAAAACACTGTTCAATTCCTTATAAATAGCGTATATTTCTCAGATGAGGCATTTTTATTGCTGATGTCATCTATATAATAAAGTAAGCCGGTTTCATTCTTGAATTTTCTCATTAATAGCTTTGTATTTTACAATTCCTTATTTGATTCTGACTAGCTAACTTTTATCATGGATCATGCCATCGTATTTTTCAAAATAATAAATTGTAATTTGATTTGATTTCTTACATGAAATATTTTATCAGACGGAAGCCACCATTGTTATCAGCAGCACATTCTAATTAAAATGGACGCCATCATTTTTATTAGCAGCAAATGTAATTACTAATAGTAAATGTGAATAATAATACATTCTTTCTTTTTTAACTGTTAATTTAATAATACCACAATAGCAAAGAGTTTCTACTCTGGAAGATTATTTCCTCAAATTGTTGAACTTTATAATTCCCTCTCTATATCCTGCTACTGTACTATACTGACATACAAGTTTAAGTGCAATATGAACAGAGATCTTGCTGCTTAACTTCCTACTCAGAGTTTCTCTATAACCACTGTCGACAATTTTTCCTACTCTCTATCTGTGGTTAAAGCTAATCATAAATTTCATGAACAGAGTTTCTTTCCATGGTGTAGCATTGTCTGAAGACCAACACACGTTGTATCTAGTTACAGCCGCAAAGACAAAAAAAAAAAATGGAAATAATTCCAACTTGCTTGTTCTTTGTGGCAACAACATTTATTTCCTCATTCTCTCTTTACCGCTGTGATGCCTCTCATGTGATCATCTTCTTGAGCGCCCTTCACACTTCGCATGTGATCATGAACGTGATCCACGTCTCTCATGTGATCTTTTTCTCTTATCTTTTTTTCTTTCCCGGTGACATAATTTTGCAGGCATTTACATATGCACATCCACGCTATGTTACAGTGGGACTGCTTTCTGGCTGACTACAGCATAGTACTTCTCGGTTTCAAAGTTAGCAGGGTTTTTTTTTTTTCTTTTTGTTTTTTTTTTACATGGAGGTCACTACTTATCAAGGCCCAGAAGCCACTCGGGGATGAGGGTTATTTTGTGTACAGTAATCAATGGGGTAGTGACAGTAATCAATGGGGTAGTGTTGCAGTATTCGTTAGTATTGGAGATTTGATAAAGTGTCATTACTTAAGGGGGCGGTTCACCAGGAATTTGTTTTGGCCCGTATTTTGGGTAGTAAAGTTCTACCCATTTTCCACCATTACTGATCATTACTCAGCAACAACCTGACACTCATTAACTCTTATGCCCGAATAAACTTTGGGCATTGTTATGTGGTGATACTCTTTAAAAAATGTAAGCCATTATCCTTAATTCACAGTATCTCTCTATCTCAGTGGCAGTTTGCATTGTTTAGGGGTGAAGATGAGCGGATCAAAAAGTAAACTATTTTCATATGAAAAATATGTGAAATCAAGAAATATCAATTGATTTTATTGCCGACTATTATTCTTATCTTTTTTTTTTTAGTTGTTTCACGAAGTTTCGGCCAGCTATTCCTCTGGACTTTGTCAGGTGGTAACCGTGACGGGATAGAAACTCTGAATCTTCTAACTTCATTTTCAGCAACTACTGCCTTCCATAGTTGTTGTCGTCTCACCACGTTTTGGCCAAGTAAGCCTTTGGTCGGCTTTGGGGAGGATTGAAACCACTATCTCCAGACAATGCTCACCTGGAACCGTAGAGATTCAACGTCTCCACCGACTGCGCCATGGGGGTTGTGAAACAACAACTAAAAACAAAGATGAGGATAATAGTCCGCAATAAATAAATTAATAAATAATACTCATCTCAATAATAAATTCTAATTAAATAATATATATATACGTAGATTATTTCAAATTTTGCTGATATATCGAATAACATCATTTTTCTTCTGTGGAATCCCCTTTCCTTTTACATTACACCGTCTTCTGCTTCTTTAACAAAACCTCTTAAAGAAAAAGATAAGTGATATAAGTCTTACTTAAACAATGTTTTCCCATTTATCTTTTTAGAATACGTCTAGAAAGTGATTGTTGTTTTTATTATTATTATTAATTAAAAACGGAGATTTTCAAACATAACTCAATCCCAGAATCAATGTGTATTTTCGCATGCATTTCGTATTATTACAGCATATAAAGAAATTGCTAGGGGAAACAAATGTTGATTAACTCGCATTTAATATAATAATAGATAATATAAGTAAATATCTAATTTTGTATTAATAACCTAATACTATATTTAAAATGATTGGTTTATATTAAAATCCTGTTCAATAATGTTCGTTCTTAATCTCAAAGTTTCAGGATATTTAACGACTGGGGGTGAAGGATGATCTAACAAGGTAGTAAATCTTTCAAATTCTTTGATCTTAACCCAAACATCAATGTTTGCATCACTTTTAAAGTAATTTAGCTGTAAAACAGTCAGTGTCGTTATAATCACTTATGATGCTGAATTATCCTCTTTATGGTACGCCTATATCTAATCTGTTTCTAAGGTTGCTGTAATAAAATAGTTGGATCATTCTATCGCTCCAGATAGCAAAGCCCTATGCCAAGAGCTAATACAACTTTATAAAGTAATATTTTACAACGAATTCAATAATATTGTGGAGTTTTCGTTTGTACGTGACACTCATAAACAGTAAAGACCACAGGTTACTTTATTATAGAAAAATGAATCAGAATAAAAATGTTAAAATGGTGTAGTAGTTTGCTTAAAACATTGCTGGTAAATACATATATAGCTATTTAATAAGGGTGTTTGCAATGCGGTAAAAATCGAAATAATTAAATAAAAGAGTGAGGGAGAAGAGACACAAAGTGGGAGAGAGAAAGACAAATCGACAGATAGAGGGATATTTCTGTCATTAATATAAGGTTTATAGCGAAAGCTAATGTTACAGATATTAATATCAGTATAAGGGTGTGGTAGTTTTCTTGAAGCATTGCTGGTAAGAAATTATACAGGCATTTAATAAGGGTGTTTGCAATGATTTTATCATGTCACTGGCAATTGGAAAGGCCAATCACATATCTCCTGGTAGTACGATCTTAAAAAGTTGTTTACAGTGGGGAAAACCAGATTGTGTGAGTGTTGCAAGGAACAGGTATTCTTAAAATAAAACATCTGATTGTCCAGTGACCCTATCATGTATTTACCTAAGAAAAAATATAGTCCATCAAAATATGTTAAGAGACATCGCAAGCCTGTCTCTCCTTTATCATCATTTTCATAGTAAGTGCTCGACTGTGCTCCAATCTATGGTCCTCCCTTGCCAAACTTTCACAAAAAACAATCGACTAGCTACAAACATTATCAATAATTTCCCCCACTCTCTATCTGTGCCTTAATCTGAACAAAGCTTCTTTTCTAGAACTGCCTGCCTGTGGAATACTATTCCACTGGCCTACTTACCGACTGATTACAATATGGTAGCCTTCAAGTCCAATGTAAATAAGTTCTTGTTGAGCCGTTCTCTTAAAAAATTCAAATTCTACTCCTAATCTACATCATTAATTATTAATTATTATTATTAATACACTGTTACCTTACATTAATACACTGTTGCCTTACATTAATACACTGTTACCTTACATTCATTAACTCTTATCCTTGAGTAGCCTTCGAGTCTTGATAAGTGGTGACTGCTTTGTAAATAAAAAAAGAATGTTACTGCAGCAGATTCTTTGAAAATTTGAGATAAAATTCATGTTGTTTAACATTATTTTCTAATATTTTTGTATCTAATGTTGATGATAAATTCTTCAGCTTTCCATAGAAAGTGAATATTCTCCTCTATTACTTCATACTCTCTGATTTTTTGTTGTTTTTTGGGGGGGGGGTATTTTTTTTATTTCTTTTTAATAACCTTGTTTTGTTTTTTTTTTCCTTTTCTATTTGAAAGAAGATTTTAGTAATTTATTCTTAGAATTGTGGACGTTTAAATTATCTTAAATTGTTTTACTTTTTGTTTATTTCCAGGTGCAACCATGACTACCTTGATATTTATGCTGAATTGCAAAGTGATTCTGATAGCCTTCTTGATGCCTCACTGACTGGTCGCTTCTGCGGGGATCTGCTGACAAATCTTCCCCGGCTTGTGATATCATCAAGGAATGTGCTAATGCTTGCTTTCTACACTGATGATTACAAAGCAGATAAAGGCTTCTCAGTGTCCTATGAATTCATTGATGGCAGTAAGTACATTTCCTTTTTATAAACACTAAAAAATAAATAAAGCAGAGCTTCCTTTCGCACCAAAGCCAACAGAGCCTAAACGATCATTGAAATGGCTTTTGCCCTGTTGACTGAGATATGGCTTTGGTTCTGTGCAGTTCTAGGAGATCCACCCTCCAAATCTTTACATTCTACGTTTGAGAAGAAGTAGCTTATTGATACTAGGTTGCGTCATTCATAACATGGAATGCTAAGATAGTTGCCCAGACATTTGTGCAAGCCAGAGTACTCTTCCTCTCTGATGTTGGTTCTTCAATCCCACTTTCCGACCCTTGTGTCACATTCTCCTTCCGTGGGACGAAATAAATATCGAGCACAAGTGGAATTGTTATCCATGTCATGGTGTTCTTAGTAGCATTGTTCAGGACATAGTTTTCAGGTTGCCGTATTTCTGTTACAGATTGAAGTAAATTAAACACCATGATGTTATTAGTATTTTCCTTTTTCCAAAAGGAAATGACCTTTGACTATGGCGCCATATGCTTTACGTTTTTCCATGCAAGTATTGCGTTGTCATCGGTTGACCTAGGAAATGGTTTCTCAGGAGACTGAAGAGTATGAACTCACAAATATGCAGCTAGAGAAGACAAATATATATTTCAAACAGCTTCTGCTTTGACTTTCAAATTACTAGCAATCTGAGCATAATTGGAATTCTGCGTGTCCTTGGTCAGAGGACCACCATTTTATAAAAGAAAAATATGACGTGAATGGATGTTCAAGAGAATTTCTTGGATTTTTTTTTTAATAGTAAAGCATCACCATTTATCACGGCTAAAAATTCACTCAAGGATAAGAATTAATGAGATTGTCAATAATATGTAGAACAATGCTATTAACGGCGTGTGAAAAATAGGTGCGGATGGTCAGATTTTATTACACAAGAGCATAGCTTGACAAGTATCTGTGGATATTATACTTGAAGACGACCATGTTGTAATTAGCAGGAAAGCCATGCCATGATATCGTATTCTGTAGATGAGAAGTACTTGGAAAACAGCCTTGTTCATAGAAGTTCCAATTGGTTTAGGAACATAGAGGAAAAAGGAATTATTTTTTAGTAGTGACAGCTAGATGGTTACTTACTGCGAAAGTTTTATGGGGGGGGGGCTAGAGATTGTAGCACAATCGAGATCCTTCTATGAGAATAACAAGAGAGTAAACACATGCAACGTCTCTTCTGTGTAAGGAAGAGAAGAGATCAAGCCCACTAGGTTGTTAAGTTGGTTTTGTAATTTATGAAGACATGAAAGAATGCTCTAAGCGAAATCACCATAAGTGTAGCAGGTGTATTTTATATCTGTAGAAGTTTACATCAGGTGTCAACCAATGATTGGCACGACAAATGACATCCTACCTGAAAGCTCATCTTTCAAACTCTTGGGCCTAACATTCACAGGCAACATACATTGGATATATACATTGAAGATATTGTCAAGTCTGCTGCAAAGAAGGTAGATTCCCTCTTTTGCGTTAGACAATTACTTACAGCAGAGAGCATTCTATAACTTTACAAAGCCATAATTCGCTCATGTGTAGAGTCTCATTGTCACATCTGAACTGGTGCATCTACCCAACACGGTCCAAAAAAGAGTCTAATACGTCTCGCACTTTCAGCCAAGCTTAATCTTTGTCCTATCGCCATAATGTCGCATCCCTGTACCTATTTTAAAAGTGCCTTAATAGAAGGTGCTTTGATGAACTCATAGCATATGCCCTCTTGATGTACATACCCCCAACTGAAAAACAACAAAATATCACTCCTTTACTGTTGAGCTAGTTAGATGCTGGAAGGATTTCTATTCTAATAGTTTCTTCCCTCGGACTACTAGAGTAGCACTTTGCCTTTGAAATCTAGAGAAGAGTGATTTATGTTTTCTGTACAACACCTTACAATATTTTTAATTAAAATTCCAGTATCAATTCCGTTTACTTCGACTATGTTTTGTAAAATAAAAATCAATGTTGAAAACACTAACTTAATCGTAAATAGCATCAGGCAGATACAATTCTCCAACTATATAATA
>NC_136494.1:90694538-90749538 GCF_053919585.1 Euprymna scolopes
CATTGCCCCACCGCGACATGCTAACGGAAACACGTTTGAATTTATTTAATTACTTGGATTTAGCAGGTGCCCGTTTTAATAAGTAATTGAGGTCAAGTTAGACTGCAGGATTTCATTTACTGCTGAACGCTTTTATTTCCCCCCAATATGCTATAGGAAAAAGACTAACCCACATGCGGCGAGCGACAAATGTTGAATATTTATCTTCCCGAAATCGAGCAAATTAAATAGACAGGCGAGCTTCGTTGTTAACTGTGAGATATTACGATTTATATGTGATATAAAAAGTTTTAAAAAGTTGTGAAGCGAGTGACCGCTTCTCTGAAAAAAGCCTTTTGTAGACACACAGAAAAAAGCGAACACACATACATACATACATACATACATACATACATTTTCGCTTTTATATTTATAGATTATATTGGATCCAAGATTTCGTAATGATTTCAAAAGTGAAAAAAAAAATTACTCGTGCGCCACCACCGATAATCGAACCCAAAACGTTTAGCCTATGATTTACGTTTTCCTTTGATGTTAATGACTGTACTATGAAGACATGTTTACATGTTTACTGCAAAGCTAAAAATTAAAATAAGAACCAATAGCTATTACATCACGCATGCATATTCGTAATGCTATCGTTCGACCTTCAACATAGATTGGGGCTCAGATGAGCACTTGCCATGAAAATAAAGATAAAACGGGGACAAGCTCGCAACACTAGGCTACGAAGTATATTCTGAACTCTGTCGAGACAGGATAAGGTATTTCTAACAGCTCCTGCCCAGATGTGAACGCTATACTCCACCCTTGGACATATCTGGCTCTTATATAGGTAGAGAACTTCATTAGCAGTATATATACATACTTACATATATATGTTTCTATCAAGTAGTATGAATGAAATACGAAGGAATAACCTTCTTAGTGACACACAATATGGTTTCCGCTCTGCAAGATCTACCGCAGATGTGCTGACGGTTATATCCCACAGGATTAGTGAATCTCTTGACAAAGGCTTCCTTTCTAGGGCAATTGCTCTCGACATATCAAAGGCCTTTGACAAAGTATGGCATAAGGGTCTACTTCACAAGATTTCCAGCTACGGTATAACTTGAAATGTTTTCTCAATCATTAAATCATTTCTCTCTGATAGGCTCATAAGAGTAGTGGTAGATGGACAAAAATCGGAGGCCTGCAATATAAATGCTGGAGTCCCTCAGGGGTCAATCCTGGGCCCAACTCTCTTCCTGATCTACATCAATGACCTCCCTAAACACATACTTAAATCATTCGTTGACATCTATGCTGATGACACGACCATCTACGGCAACACATCAAAGGCTGTAAATGACGAAGTTCTCTCGGATTCTCTCTCCTCTGATCTCGAGCGCGTGGTTCAGTGGGGGAAGATGTGGCTAGTTACCTTTAATGCATCCAAAACCAAACTCCTATCCATACATCATCAACGCTCTGATCCCCAGCTGGCATCAATTGTGATGGATGGCTCTCATCTGGGTGAGGCCCCGTGTTTTGACAAGCTTCTGGGTTTGACCTTTACTCCTGATCTGAAATGGAACACGTACATCAAGTCTGTGGCCAAGGTCGCAGGAAAGATGGTGGGATCCTTCTACCGCTCCAGAAGATATCTCACTACTGATGCAATTCTCTATCTATATAAAAGCCAAGTACGGCCAAGGATGGAATACTGTTGCCATATCTGGGCAGGAGCTGCCAAAAACAGCCTATCATGCCTTGACAGAGTACAAAATAGGCTTTGTGGTTTAGTGGGGGATGCCCTTTTCTCTACCCTGCAACCCCTCTCCCACAGAAGAGACGTTGCGAGCCTATCCTTGTTTTATCGTTATTTTCATGGCAGGTGCTCGTCTGAACTCCAATCCCTGGTCCCCCCTCGCCAATCTTTCACGAAAAACACCCGTCTAACTGAATCCACTGTGAAAAATTTCCCCCACTCTATATCTGTGCCTAAATCAAAACGCGGATTTCATGAGCAAAGCTTCTTTCTTAGAACTGCACGCCTGTGGAACTCTGTTCCGTCTGCCTGCTTCCCTCCGGACTACAACTTGGATGTCTTCAAGTCTAATGTTAACAAATTCCTAATGAACCGCCCCCCTAATTAAACACTTCATAAAATCTCCTCACTAACGTGATGTACTTACAATAACCCTTATCCCTGAGTGGGTTCCGGGCCTTGATAAGTGGTGATCACTGTGTAAAAAAAAAAAATAAATAAATAAAAAATCTATCTACACACACACACACACACACACACACACACACACACACACACACACACACACACACACACATATGCATCGGAGGCGGGTGCTGAAGATTTTTCTTCTGATATTCCTGTGTAAATTTGATTTCCGCAGAGACAAAACTTTTCAGAACAGTAAAATAAAATAAATATATAAATATATGTATATATATATGTATGCATATATATACATATACATATATATATATGTATACATACATATATATACATATATACAAACATATATACATATACATATATGCAAACATATATACATATATATACACTCATATATATATACATATATACATACATAAAATGAAAATTACAATTGAATTTACCAAATGATCCAAGATGGTAAAATTAAAGTAAATTATAAATATTAAAGAATTAATATTTATAAAATTATCTCAGCCAGATAAAAAAACTCGATAAAACCAAATAGGAAATAGAGCTTATAATATAAGCAAACAGTTAATAAAACTTTGTTAAAAAACACTTTGAAATGAGTTAAAAACATATTTAATCTGAAAAAGAAACACTAGATAAATATATATATGCATATATGTTTGTATATATGTATGTATATATGTATGTATATATGAGCAAACAGTTAATAAAATATGTTAAAAACCACTTGTTAAAATATGTTAAAAAACACATTTCAAAGTGCTTTTTAACATATTTGATTAACTGTTTGCTCATATATACATACATATATACATACATATATACAAACATATATGCATATATATACACATATATATACATACATATATACACATATATATACATTTATATATATACATATATACACATATATATATATATATATATACATATATACACATATATATATATATATACATTCATATATATACATATACATATATATATATACATTCATATATATACATATATACATATATATATATGATTGCAACGTCTTGTCAGACGAGTGACCCTCCCTCAGACACTTATTTTTTTAAGTCGTACCGGTGAATTCACACGCTCAAGGAGACATGACACTGAAGACAGTCATTGAGGTCAATTATTACATGCTTACACCATTTCAAGCCTCCACGCGTCACAACATTTCCATACCCACAGGACCATTTTTATAGACAAATGCCTAACGGAGTATCTATACACAGATGATGTTACAGGGTCTTAGCTCTGTACAACACCTAAGTCTCTCTCTCGGTTCAAAATGTTGAGATCCAGTAACAAGCAAGAGCAAGATAGCCAGCAACAAATTAAACTGCAGATCAGCTTAATGCGGATACTGGTCTCCCGCTTTATGGTTTTTTAAATCAGAGATTTGCTTCTCCTAGAAAGGTTGCCTTCACCACGGCTTACGGAAACCCTTTCCACCCCAACACACACATACATACACACAAACACACACGGTGCTAGTTGGCTGTTGACCCCGAAAAAGGGTGCATTTGTTTTTAATCCTTCAGGGAGATAAGCCACCCTCCTTACCAAACGAGTCTGGTGGGGGTACCAGTTTAGTCGCCGGTGACCCGACCCTGAGGCAGGTAGAACTGGGTTACATCGTACCAGTAGTACATGACATGACCTAACCTGACATACATATATATATATATATATATATATATATATATATATATATATATATATATATTATATATATATATATATATATGTGTGTATGTGCATATAGATTGATATCTTTATATGTATATACATGTGTGTGTATATATCTATGCGTATATATGTGTATATATATGTATGTATATGTGTGTGTATATATATATGTATATTTGTGTATATATATGTGTATATATGTATGTGTATATATATGCATTTATATGTATATGTATGTATATATATATATGCATATATATATGTGTATGCATATACGTATATATATATGTATATATATATTCTTATGTTTTTAACTTTTTTCAAAGTGTTTTTAACACGTTTTATTAACTACTTGTTCTTATACATATACATATATATATATATATATATATATATATTTAATTGTATATGTATATATATAAATATATTTATATATATATTATATATACACACACACACATATATATATATATATATATATATATATATATATATATATATATCCGTTTATCGACCAAATTTTTTGGTTTATCTTTAGTATAACCTTATTTATTTCCAAAATCATTTGAACTGCAGTCACTTGTATTTCTGTTTAACTATTCTTTAAAAATCATACTTTCTTTTAGATTCGTCTGTTTATCAATATAATTGGGCCCGTATGTCTGCCCATCCAATTACTTTATTAGTTCTCTATTTGCCTAACCACAAGAGCAAAGTTAAAAACAATGCTGATTCATAATCTGGAGAATATGCAGCTTTCCTCCTTCCAGAAAATGATACTGTATAATAACAGAACAAATGCCTTAGTCTAGAAAGTGTTTTTCCTCTTCTCACTGAGTAAAGAACAGATACTACACGTTATTTCCAGCATTCCTTTATCGTTAGCTTGTTATGATGATGTCTGAAATAAATTTTATGAGATTTTTAATATTTTATTGTATTTCTAAGCATCGACTAGTTATACTTAAGTTTAAAATATTATTTTTTGTTTTGTCATACTTAAGTGTGAAATAGTATTATCATTGATTTGTTATGCTATAGTTATAAATATAGGTTTTAAATGAAAAATGAAGGTACTGTAAAGGCTGCTAAGTTAGAACGAAAAACGGAATAGCAGGCTCAGACGAGCTTCGATAATCGCTCAAGATCCACAATTAAACAAAATAATGATGAAAACACATCCAATAAATTTCACTAACCCTGTGAAAATCTAATGCTCTACGAATATTTTTTTAATTCTCGATTTTTTTAGCAATTAGCGAGGCTCACATATGCATTGACCCAAATCACGATTTTGATTTTCATTCTAACATGACAGCCGTTACACTAACTTTATTTTTGAATAAAAAAATCATTCTAAAATAAATTCAATCACAAATAAGATTATTCAGGTAGTAGAGGAGAAATTAGCTTACTTTTGATAAAATTTATTTGTTGTGTATTATATTTTCACTACTTTTTTGTTTTGTTAGTTTCAAGTTTGCCATCTCAAGAATATTACTTGATTGCAAATGCATTTCTATATGAACATATAAAAAAGTTGCCTGTCACGCAGTTTCATTGCTCAAACCTGAAGTTAAGTGTTTCCATCTTGCGAATAAACACAACTCTATTCACGATCCAGAAGCCTGACCATAACTTGGTGTTCACCTTTCGAATTCATGTCACCTCAAATACGGCTCTCCTTAGCTCTTTCCAATTTTGTTGCTGAAAACATTTTATACATTCAGTCAAACTTCCGTTCCCACTTTAGTTTTTCATACCTACATGACATGATGACGCTCTGACAGCGGAAACAAAAGCTAACATTTAATAAAATGAAACTTCTCTGTTTGCTTTTTGCTTAGTATTAACCTGGAATGATTTCTGTGTGAACAAGGCTATTCTATAGGATCACACTATTCCAAGTTTACCATTTCCAAAAGTATCAGTTGATAAGTAGGGCTATGATAACAGCATATTCTTTTCATTGTTTTGACTCTCGAGTGTGTATCCGTTGATATCTTATATGCTTTTATATAGAGTGATATGATTCTTGGTTGATTAACTGTGTCGGATATATACTCGAGAGTCAAAACAATGATAACAATAGTCCGGTGTCATAGCCCTGTTGATAACATATACATTTTTGTTTACTTGCCTTCCCAAGAACAGATCCTACACTTTGATCTTGGCCCGACATCTCTAAACGCGCAAAATGAATGGACACATCATAAGAATTGATGCGGTTTCATATTAATCTGTTTATGCCTGCCTCGGGATTACTTCGCCAGCAGAGTATGAAGCATTTTGGAAATAGCCTTTTCCCTGTTCTAAAGAAGAACGGCTGGTATCCTGTGCAGTTTTAGGTTATCCACTTTAGGAGATTGCTGGTTAAAACAAGTGATAGTTGAACATGAAGCACGGAACAATAACCAAACCTCTTTCAAAATCAAAACAAGGAAATAATTTATTTGGTCAGCAGAAAGTTGAAGGTTGGACTGTGTCCGGGTTAAAAAAAGGAAGTGGAAAGTTTTTTTTTTAGGTATATCGTTCAGGCAGCAGGTTTTATGGAGTCCCCGGTTGGCCAGTAGCTATCTTCTGTAAAAATCGTCGATGCTGAAATGTTCAGTGGACATGGGGCGAGAGGAGAAGGGAGAGAGTATGTCTTTGTTGCTTGCCAGGTTCTCTCTGCTAGCTGATCAAGGTTTCCAAGGGGTCTAAAAAAGTTCCTTAGGAGGTTGATGAAAATGCGCTCTCCCATCTGATTGGTCAGTAACAAGAAAATGCATCGATTCCCAATAGAAAATAGATGTTTATTTATGACTGTTACATATCATCTCGGGTTCGTGATCTTCTGTCTTTTGTGTGGAGTTAGTTTATTGTTTAACGACAGGGCTGGCCAGGCAATTTTTTTAATAAACCAGACTGTTCCTCTATTTGGAGGATTGGCTTAACACTCGCCCAGCTCCCGACCTTGTGTCGCATTTTCCTGCGGGTACAAGGAAGTAAATAACAACAACTCATCTTTTCATCTGAATGTATCTCACACATTTCTGTTCGACAAAGCAAGTCTTTTTCAAGTCTAATCTGTTTGGAAATTTTCCAAAATGGAAATATTTATCGTGATTTCAATACAGAAATTTATATTTATTTTATCGAAAGCAGAAGCTTCAATTTATTTTTATGCTTTATCAGGAATTTTTATGCGTAAACTTCTGCCTATGTCTTTTTAAGCTACACACGAAAGCATCGTAAAGATCAAGGCAATATTTGATCATGCTAGTGCCAAGAGCGTTATCGTTGATTTAAATACTGAAGAGAGTCTGCGTTTGACATAATGGATAGCACTGTGGCAAATGTAATCCGCTACAGGCATCTATTTGGTTATTCATCATCTTCAGTTTAATGTCTATTTTATATGACACCATTGCATTGAACGGCTTTAAGAAATTAATTTCCAAATTAACCTATCTCAAACTACGTCTTCATTTATCCCTCTTTCTTTCCAAAATATCACTTCCGTGACCTTTTCCTACCAACCTACACTGCTACCTTAACTATTTTACATTTACTGGCCCAACAAATCTTATCTATTCTTTCAATGTGGCCATACCATCAAAGTCTTCTTTCTTTGAACACATCTTTCTATATTGTTCAGATTTGATCTTCCCCTGAGGTAAGCATAACTAAATCTGTTTTTTAAAACTCACATTATACACTAACTGTATCATTTTGATATAATTCGCCTCCATGCAGCACATGTTCTCAACCATCGCTGTCCAGGTTTCACATCCATATATCATTACACTGCGTGCATATATCTGATAGACTCTCTTCTTGGTCGACAGTGGTAACGCTCCGCTGGTTAGTAGAAGCAGAAGTTCTATTGATGCAATAATAATGTTAGTAAAGTTATGACCTTGCAGTCATCCTCAACTATCAAATATAACATTCTGTCTCTTCGTCACAACAGTTTTTAAAGTCTGTGATATAAAATCATCTGTATTTTAAATTTTTTTTTTAAAAAGTGGTTTTCTCGGCTTATTATTTGAAATATATGAATCATCAGTTTAAAATAAACATTTCATTCATAATTTTATTGTAAACGCACGCCAAACTTTTCTCATGCACTCATATACATAGTAATTTTAGTAATTTTTATACAAATTTATCTCTCATTTAAAATATGACCCTAAAGAAAGGAAAAGAAAGAAGAAATCGATTTTTATTTGTACTTGACACTTATAAGTTGCTACTCGTTGAAAATCAAGTCAAGGAATGTTAGAACCCAAATGCTAAATATTTCTTAAAAAAAACAAAAAAAAAACAATATTATGAAACAGAAATATTTGTATTAAAATACAAAACGATCATTAATTAAAAAAAAAAACGAAACAACAAAAACGAACGATTATTGTTTAATTGATAAAATATCTTTTTCCGTAACCAGTATACAAATGAGTAAACTTTACGACTGATATCGCATATACATAAAAGTTATATAAAAAAAAGATGATGCGTTTATTGTGTGATGTCGAATTAACTTGAAATAGTGCCCCTTTTAGAGTTTTAAGCCATGTTTAGTTTCAGAACAGTTTCCGACGGTTGGATGTTCAATACATGTCTTGGAGGTGCGTGGTTCTCAGTAGACAGAACAGTTTCCGATGGTTAGTTGTTCTACATAAGTCCTAGAGGTGACTTCTTCTCAGTAGACAGAACAGTTTCCGATGGTTAGTTGTTCTACACAAGTCCTGGAGGTGACTGGTTCTCAGTAGACAGTTCTTGAGTTGGAAGCCACAGAGCAAAAGATTCTTCCCGTGTTGACACGAAGAGAACATATGCGAAGTTGCTACAGAAAAGGTTAAATTTTTATGGAGCAATTCTGGTTTCTGATTGGTTGGTAGCAGAACGTGAATTAATTTGATTCGTCAGTTCCTAGTAGCATCGTTTATAAATAGAATCGCCCGACTGTGCAGGATCATACCCCCATTACTTCGTCTGATGGAGAAGGTCTCCTAGCGGCTTCGGCTGCAGTGAGACAGGGTAGTACATGTCAAGGATTCGTCACTTGACACTCAGCCTAACAGGTGAGGGGCCGGGAACCGGCCCAGCACCTGTTGGTTTGGGGTACGCTGCCTGGGTAATACCTAGGAGGTCCACCCTCCCAGGCCTTGCCACCGGGCTTTCTGGTGGAGCAAGTTTATTGCTTGCTGCCTGAGGCACCCCGACTGGGGAATGCCGACGGGGTTACTCAGGCAATTTTTAAAATTGCAGGAGGGTCCCTTCTTTAGGGGAGCCTGCGGGGTTCCCACTTTCCGGCCTTGTGCCACATTTTGCCGATGTGGGCGGCAATTAAATAACTACCCCATTATAGTCCAAAAATATTGCAACAGGACAGACTAAATTTTCCTCACTTTAAAAACTGACCTTGTGCCTAATTCGGTTCTCGTTGGGAGGCAAGTAAACAGGAAAAAAACACCTATGTTTATTTCTCAATTCACAATTTGTTGATTCCAAAAGCGCACTGAGAACTACATTCCAATTTTAACCTATATTTTATTAGCCAACTTTCCTAACAAAAATCGCCCCCATCATGATTAAGATCTAGTTTCCGTCTGAGTATTATTATTATTATTATTATTATTATTATTATACAGTAACCGTATAATTTGTGTTTTCTGATTTTTTAAAATGAAGATTGATAATTTGAATTATTCAGATTACTCTTCTCATCTTGAATATCATTGTCGCAACATTTCGGCCAATGTAATCTTCAATCTTGTTTAGGGGTATCTTGTCCAACTCTGCAAGAACCCGTTGCATAACAGATAAAGTACTAAGCAAAATTCAGTTCCACATGACACTTCTTTGAAAGTTCAGCTCTAAGTGCAAGCGACACTAAGAATACAATTGCGGATTACTTTAGATTTCTACCAGATCATGGTTGATGGAACGAGAGCATGCTACCAACGGGTATTTAATAAAGGGTTCCGTTTGAAATTCCATGCAGATTCCAGAGTTTGTTAGAAGGATTTCCGAGTTTAACGAGATACACCTGAAGAAGGTCGGAGGTTACATCGGCTGAAACCTTGATGAGAACGGTAGTCTGAATAATCCAAATAATATGTATTATCATTTGTATTGTCATTACTTTATCTATCTCCCCATGGATAATCTCGTTACATCTGTAAATAGGAATAGTTTTGTTAGTCCACTGACAAAAGGAGGCTGGTTCTATATATTCAGCCTTGTTCATTCGTTTGTCCGCACCTTTCTCAATAACTATGCCTTGGAATTATTTTTAATTTTTGCACAAACATTAAACATAATATGAGTAAAAAAGTAACAGAACAGATTTTCCGGGAAAACTGCAGTTGCCCCCACCCCCCAGGGGTGCCTTTCAGATTAAAATGGCTAAAATTGACACTTTTGTGCTTATTAAAAAAAAAAAAATTGATGCCTTAGATTTTTATCAAACTTTCTGAAAAGTTGTAACTAACTAATTTCTATATAATTTTGTTTGTCTATACTTCGCAATAACTCTTAGGTGTGACCCAAGGGCTTTCTTAGGGCTTAATAAAAAAACTCCATTTTTGGGACTATTTTACCATATTTGTCCAATTTTTTCTGTGTATGTCTATTTAGCAGTTTTGCATGGTGCTGAACTCAAATTTAAGTATGCTAAGGCCTGGGGAACTTTTGGAGCTAAATTGAGTGAGGAGGGCAATGATGGACTTAGTTGTTTCTTTTTTTGCATGGTGCAGAACTCAAATTAACGTATTGTAAGGCCTAAAACTGCACCGTTTGTTCATTTTCACAAGGATTTGACGTCCATTGGGGACTTTTAGGGCTAAATGGGGGGGTGCACATGCTTCACTTAGGCAGCTTTTATGCCTCATTCACTGTGCACTCATGGGGACCATGCATGCTTCACTTGTTATTATATAGGTGATAGATATTACACATATCAATAAATAGAAGATTCTTCTAAATTCGAAACAAATTGTTTTAGGCCTCCTGGATTACCATTGTGAATCGAATTTGCATTAGTAGAATACAATACTGCAGAGCATGCATTCCAGTTGACTACAATCTGGTGGTTTTCAAGTTTAATGCCAACAAATTTTTGTGGAGCAGCCTTCTTAAATAATCAAATTTTTCACAATCACTATCATCTTTACAAATCATCAAATCATCTTACCGTCCACCTGACATTCATTTATTCTCGGGTGGCCTTTTAGCCTTGGTAAATGATTACACCTTACAAAAATAGAAAGAAATAAAAATATTTACTTGTATCAGTATTTCCTGCTACTTCCCTAATGACAAAATATGTAGCACTTATGTAAAATTGCATGATGTGGTTTGGACGTGCATATTTAAATTATTAATTTACCACACAAAAAATGGCCACAATTGCATTCTGCATATATATTGGAGCCAAGGAAATAACTACCATTGTTTTTAGTGCATGTGATTTTGTCAATATATTTGTTTAATCTTTAATTTTGTATATATGTGCTCAGATCTATGTTAGAAGCTCGGTCGGTCGGCCGGTCGGTCGGCCGGTCGGTCGGTCATGCTTATGTTTGAAATAGCATTTATCTATCTAACACGCTTAAGTGTAAATCTTTGTATTTATTGCTCTGTCACATTTTAGTTTCAAATTATATTGTGTCTTTCGCATTTAAGTTTCAAAGATTATTTTCATTGATCTGTCACGCTTTATTTTAAAACATAAGAGGGTTTGTCAGTCTGTCATGCTTAAGTTTAAAACATTGTATTTGTTGGTCTCTCACGCTTAGGTTAAAAATAACATTTTCATTGTAGTGTCACACTTTTGCTTAAGACAGCATTATTATTGCTAAATATCCTGCTTGCCCGAACACATCTTATTTTTAATGGTATCCAACATCTTTCTATGAGGTTTTGTTTGTGGTTTTACCATGACTTAGTTTTAAACATCATTTTCGTTTGTCTGCCACGCTTAAGTCTGAAATAGTATTCTCATCCCTAAGTGGACGCATCTTGTTTTTCCTTCATAAATATCACCAGGTCCCTTTTGCTATTTAATTTTCTTTTGTGAAACCGTAACTCATCTGAATTCTGCTTTCATGTGTCGTGACTAATCAAATAATGTTTTGTATATTCTAAGGTATCTTCTTTTTTTCCCCATTTTTTGTTGTTCATTGACTTTATTCTATTCTACATTTTAGTTTATTCTTATTTATTTTTTGTTGCAATTGTGAGTCTCCATTGCTAAGCAAGAATCGTTGAATCATATTTTGGAATTTATGTTGGAAGTCGGACTCTGCTTCATATTGAATTCATGAATGAGGACAGCAAGATGGAATGGAATTGTTTACTCTTTAAAGTATTGCATAAATACAGTTCTCATCGCATATTTTTTGCTGCCACAATAGTAGAAGCAGATGTAGAACAGTTGAGGTAGCAGGTTCAGTTGGCAGGATAAGGACAAGGAAGTTATAAGGGTACATTTGAGAGAAAGAGGAATAAATAAAGATTTGGCCAGGAATATATTGTGAGTTAAAAAATCAATTTCCGTACACAAATGTTTGGTGTTAAACAGATGAAGATGATAATTAAGAAATTCGTATGCAGTGGGATGATGTAGGGAATTAAAATCTGACCAGTGAGGTCTGAGGACATACGTTGCATGAAAAGAAATAATATAAGAATGATACAATAGATTGTGCTAAAGACAGGCTTGTATCTGAAGACTTCAGAGGAGGGTGTTATGGTTGGACAGTATAGGAAGATATGTTGCAAACAGAAAACTTAGATTGTATGGTCACATTGAAAGAATGAATGAGAATTTTGGGATTGGTAGATGTAGCTGAGTTGACTCTTAATTATTTCACGTTCAACAGTGACCGACCGACTAACCAAGCTTCTCATGTTAATGCAAGGACGCTTCTGAAAAATTAAACATCTTTTATGCAAAATAATAAGATTAAAAAAGAAAATATGAATCATTTTTTACTCCTACTTTTACATGAAAAGTTAATCCTTTTGAAATATTCATGAGGCTGGCAAACAAAAACAAAAATGTCCTGGTTTTAAATTTGACGAAAAATGAATGGGAAGAAGTAGAAGGAAAAATGTCCGCACTGTGAGAGTTCTTCAAAGAAATACACCAACCATAAATATCAACAGGAGATAATTTATCATTCTGATCCCTCTCTCATAATTCTTCCACCTCTCGCTGAAAAGAGAAGAAAGAAATCTTAATTTATTTTCATTCTGATAAATTATTCAGTAGAGATTCTTGTCCGTTCTGACCACAATATAAAATTACATTATCTAAACAAAAGATGTCCGACTCATGCTTATCAGGCATGAAAATTCGCCTGATATTTTTGCTATGGACCGGATTATAATCCTGATTCGCTCTGATTATTTCTGCAAGTTCATAACAGAATACTCTTTTAATTTTGTTGGGTAATATATAGAAAAATATTAATTAATCGTATGATCAGGTATACATTCATTTAAAGCGCTTTTATAAAGATTTGAAATTTTAATCCAATAATATTTGATGCAAAAAGGAATCAAAGAAAATGTTTGCATACAATTTTTTTTAGGTTCGTTATATTTCCAGTATTATCTATTATATAAATTATTTTGTTGGACTTTTCAAAGTCAATCCCAAACAGTAATCTGTTACACACATCGATACTTCATTCGAATTAACCTATTTTTTAGTGTTTTTTTTCATACCGGCTGTTAAAACTTTTACAGTAAAATATTTTCCATTACTCACCGACACATTACAGGTAGAATTATTGTTTGCAGTTGTAAGGAGTTATTTACCTTAAGTTCTCTCCCTTGAATTCTTCAAAAATAAACATATTAATTACATCATGCAATTTCAAGAGAATTTGTGTGTATCTGAATTTTCAAATTTAACTCCAACAACAACTGTTTACATATCGATACTTGATTCCAACTAGCTTTTTTTTTATTCTAAGAAAACTATATATATATTATATGACTTGAAGAGAATCTGTGTGTGTTGTTTCTTCACATTAAATTAAATGTTTTAAAAATTTGTATTCCACATAATAATTTGATTACGAAATTGAAATCCCTAAAACTAATTTCCATTTCTCTGTAAATAGATCAGTCATTTTCTTTGTGACATGCTGAATAAGTATAGCTAGTTAGCGCATAAAGTAAAACTTCCGAATCAAATAAGCACTCACATTACAAATCTATTGTATCATTCTATCAAAAAGAAATATGTTGTTTAAAACTTTTCTTGAATCCAGAATCAAGTACGGCACATCAGGTTTACTTTGCTTTTGTTAGTCTGAAATTAAGAAATAATGGAACTACCTTTTTCAATTTCTTTCTGAGTTTACTGTTTGAATAAGTCTTAAGAAACTCTCAGCCTCGCACTTCACAGTGAAGAGAAAATGGCAGTTCTTTAGTCGACGAAACTACTGGCAAAACTATTCACAAGGGAGCCCATTAGCAAAATGAGGCAGTCTCTTATTGTTAATAATCACACAAAAGTACATTAGCTACCCTTCTCACTTTGAGAGGGAGATAGTTTATTAACAGACTGAAGCGCCCTTACCAAAACCTATCGATAAGGGCTGCCAGGCATGATTTTGCAGGCTAGAATGTGCATACCTCTAAAGCAATAGATTTCCAAATTCCACTTTCCCTTGTGTCACATCTTCCCACCATGGGAGTGTAACACAAAAAAAAGTAAGGAAGAAAGTTATAACAAAAAGGCAAAACAGCAAAGTGAGTCAGTTACATGCAAAAACCATCTCCAAGGATTTTTGTACAACCGTCTCCAAGGATTCTTGTAACTATTTGTCTGTATTCTCCCCTGGCCTCATTTTTATGCAGTTAACTGCTTAGTTATAAAAGTTGTGGGTGCCGCCACCTTTATTCTTTCTTCCCTCTCCCTGACAGCTTGATTCCACATGATACACACACATGAACTCTTTAATAGTAAGCCACAAGTTTCCCTACAGGGAGAAAGATAAGCATTGAGACACACTGCAAGAGCCGTTTTGTTTTATTAGGTTCATGCTTTAACTGAGACGCAATTCCACCAACCACCCAAAGTAAAAGCATGAAAAAAAAGGCCAACAACTCCAGAAGTCTCCACTGCCATGAAAGTAAAAATAAATCTCTCTAAAAGTGAAAAAAAAATATTTTTTTAAATCTTAGTGTTTAAAGCCATAAAACCCAGTTCAATTGCAGACCTGACCAAATTTCTACTCGAAAATCTGTCGCTATAAACAACATTCTCTTCTTAAAAAGGAAAATGGTTATCTTTCTCAGAAATATAAGTTCTGTCTGGAAATCCTTAAACTATTTAACTACGACTGTGCATCATCAGATTAAACAACTTTAGTACAGACAATATGTACTAGTTGACGTAAAAAATGGAAATAAGGAAAATTTGATTCATCAAATGTTTAAAGAGTTCTAAAACCTCCAATAATATTCGCATAACATAAAAAAAAAATCTACGTCTTGTTTGGAACTGAGAGCATTTTATTGCTTTAAAACGAACTGTGTCTCGTGTAATTACAAGTTCAGAGTTTTGCCTATATAAAATTTTGTAGATCCAGGGTGAAATGATAAATTTGTCGCCCTAAAGAAAATAACACTACAGCTTTATTTTAAAACTTTTATAGAAAAAAAATCAATTTAGGTAACTTGATTATGTAGTAGAGCTGGCAGTAGTAGTCTAGCGAGTTCAGTTCGAGAGAGAAGTGTACAAAGTCGTAGCACTCTTTCCTGTATCTCTTTGGACTTTGTGCCAGCGCCGAGTCCTGCTGCCACACACAGGGTCTGCCAGCAGTCACTTGACTCAACCAGGGGATCAACACACTCTTTAGCACATCCAGGTACACATTGGTGTTGACTTTCAAGCTGACTTCGAAGATGTAAAGTACCATGATGTGGCCCTCACTTTAAACTACATTAAACACCATAACCGTGGCTAAAAAAATCAATGAACTGTGCCCTCAAGTGTTGAACCATCCGGATTTGCATTTTGAGGGTTCTGGCAATGGATCGGTAGAGAGCATTAGTTGTACAGTGGCGCATCTTTAGTCTCGCTCGTTGAACATTGAGTAACTTTCAGACATGATAGAAGGCTACTGTCGCTCTTAGGATTTGTACACAACTAGCAAACTATTAGACGGTCTGCAACAAAAACAAAAAGAAAAAGAAAACCGCTTTCATAAAATATTTCATATATTCTTTATAATTTGATATGAGTATTAAATTTAATTAATAAGCAGAAAAACTGGAAACATTTTAAAACTTTTATTACAACATGTCTGTATTTTAGATTATATCTGTTATAACATGGACTAAAAAAGATGTTTATAAAAACTAAAAATAAAAATGAAGCCAATTTATTTTTTGCACACAAAAAATTGTACGTTGAAGTTCGCTTCAGATTCTTAATACTTTTTTCCTACTTTATTTGATTTCAATTCTGCTTTTAAATATTCATAGCTGTGCGTTAATCTCATTAGGTAATGTTTATGCAAAGAGTTGCATTATTAATTCCATTATCATTTCAGTTTATTCCTTATTAAAACCTTACATAACAAGCCGACATTCACAAGTTCTTAGTTTTAACGCCATTTCAAAACTTGTTACATTTTTTATTCTTTCTTGGAAAAATTTTTTTTTTAAAGTTTGGATTATGCGTCCTTGCATCTATAAAGGATTCGTCCATCTGTAGGCCGTATTTCAGTTTGAATTCAGCACTTTCATTACTAACGCTTTTTTATTTATTTCAAACAAAACATACTGCCACTGAAGAATAAGGCATCAGATTTATAGGGGCAACATATTTCCAAACCGATGGAATCCTATGACTAGAACCCAGCTGACTAAGATTCATCGTAAAGCTAGTATTTTTATTTAATTACATAATTCCATGAGATTAACACATCTGATTATTTCGCACTCTCATGGCCATATATAATAGTAGATAAATTGATAGATACACACATACTGAATGTTATTCATAGAACGTTTCGGCAGGTGTAGACTCCGACCTTCTTCAATACCAAGTGCGAATAACACTCAAGATGTGAACAGTAGTCCAAATAGTACAAATGATATAAATTATCAATCTTCATCTAAAAATATTGGAAACATAGTATACCCATACCTAACGTTATATAGATAGATCTCATTATTTCAGTATACACTCCATAGATATATATTTCAGTATACACTCCATGGATATATATTTCAGTATATAATCCATAGATATATATTTCAGTATACACTCCATGGATATATATTTCAGTATACACTCCATGGATATATATTTCAGTATATACTCCATAGATATATATTTCAGTATATACTCCATGGATATATATTTCAGTATATACTCCATAGATATATATTTCAGTATATACTCCATGGATATATATTTCAGTATACACTCCATAGATATATATTTCAGTATACACTCCATGGATATATATTTCAGTATACACTCCATAGATATATATTTCAGTATACACTCCATGGATATATATTTCAGTATACACTCCATAGATATATATTTCAGTATATACTCCATAGATATATATTTCAGTATATACTCCATAGATATATATTTCAGTATACACTCCATGGATATATATTTCAGTATATACTCCATAGATATATATTTCAGTATATACTCCATGGATATATATTTCAGTATACACTCCATAGATATATATTTCAGTATACACTCCATAGATATATATTTCAGTATATACTCCATAGATATATATTTCAGTATACACTCCATGGATATATATTTCAGTATATACTCCATAGATATATATTTCAGTATACACTCCATGGATATATATTTCAGTATACACTCCATAGATATATATTTCAGTATACACTCCATGGATATATATTTCAGTATACACTCCATGGATATATATTTCAGTATATACTCCATAGATATATATTTCAGTATATACTCCATGGATATATATTTCAGTATACACTCCATAGATATATATTTCAGTATATACTCCATGGATATATATTTCAGTATACACTCCATAGATATATATTTCAGTATACACTCCATGGATATATATTTCAGTATACACTCCATGGATATATATTTCAGTATACACTCCATGGATATATATTTCAGTATACACTCCATGGATATATATTTCAGTATATACTCCATAGATATATATTTCAGTATACACTCCATGGATATATATTTCAGTATACACTCCATGGATATATATTTCAGTATACACTCCATAGATATATATTTCAGTATATACTCCATAGATATATATTTCAGTATATACTCCATAGATATATATTTCAGTATATACTCCATAGATATATATATTGTGGCTAATTTTTTTTTATGTTTCTGTATTTCTTTTAAAGAAGCTGTCATAACCCACATTCATCATATCTTCACAAAATAGAAAAACAAAAAATCCAGTCTGATATAATTTCCCCTGCTTTTCATATTAAACTGACATTTGCACGCTTCCAAAATACTTTTTTTTTCATAATAACTGTTCTGGCAAAACTTGGTTAAGTATGTTTTCTCTTCACTCTTTACATTCTCAGACTGGATATTATTTTCAAAATGCGTTCCAGCAAGACTAATTCTTGCGAAGGCGGTTCTGCTTAACCAGTCATGTGCCAATCATCCAATTATGTAAGAGACTAACAGGCACACGTGACGTTGTCGTGAAATAAATGAGGACCCCTGTGTACTTGTGCCATCATTTTTATTCTTATATTTTAATTTCTATAATTTTCAATTTTCAAGCTACATAAAATAAATGTGAATGTCAATGCCTGATATATGATTAGAAAGATTTGAAGCGAGATTTCAGTAGCAAAACACACTATAGTGAGAACACATATGTGATGTAAAGTTCGAATAAAATGGAATGATTACAGATAAGAAAATTGTCTGTATTATTCAGATTATTTAAACTACCGTTCTTATCTTGACTGCTAGTGTCTCAGAGTTTTGGTCGATGTAACCTCATACCTTCTTCAGGTGTACCTTGTCAACTCAGGAATTTGTATAGAATTTTGAATGAAACCGTTTATTTAATGCTATCGTTCGGTTATGCAGGATCGACTAGAAGTCTTAAATAATTCGCAATTGTATTCTGAGTATTATCTGCATTGAGGTTTAAACATTCAACCTCCAAAGTAATGTCGCTCACAACTGAATTTTACTTAGTACTTTATCCATAACGCCACGGTTCCTTACAATTATCAATCCTCATCTCAAAAATTCCGAAATTGGTGTTGTCTCATTCACCATAATCTCGTTATCTGCCCAAGAAAAGTATGTGTGAGGATAACACCATCACCTGCCTCCGAAGACGATCAACATTAATATCTCCATTAAAGAAACATATAATCCATCCTTTTGAAGACTTTAAATACTCTGGCTTTTCTTCTTCGAATCTTCTTTGACTTTAAGAGATTTTTAACAGATCGGTCATGCAAATTAAAGTTAATGAAGTACGTTTTAGGTACAGGGTGGAACGATAAAATTGTCGCCCTACAGAAAACAACAATACAGCTTTATTTTGACATTTTTATTGAAGAAATCAATTCAGATAATTTGATTATGCAGTAGAGCTGATATCTATTCAATGCTACCGCCTTCAACCTCAATTACTGCCTTGATACAGGTCTAGAACTGGGAGCATGCTGGTAGAAGCTTAGCGAATACACGGTGGATGGCAGCGATCCGGCTGGCTTTAGTTTTGTGGGAGGTTATGTTGGTGATGTTCTCAACGTATAACCGAATGAAGTAGTCCAGCAGGTTCAGGTCGGGGGAGAATGGGGGCCAGTGAGAAAAGAGTACAAAGTCGTAGCACTCCTTGTGAAACCAAGCCTGCGTTTTTTTTGGACTTGCTACCACACCCAAGATCTGTCAGCAGCTGACTGATTGCACCAGGGGATCACCACAGTTTTCAACACATCCAGGTTTGCTTTAGTGTTGATTTTGAAGCTGACTTCGAAGATATATGAGGTGGCATGATGTAGCTCTCACTTGTAACCAAACCAAAGACCATAACCGTGTCCGGAAACTTTATTTTCATCACCCTGGGTATGTCCTTGTTATTTGTGGCAATCAAGTGATGCATCTTTAGGGTGCTGGCGATAGCGGTGCATTTCCGATCTTGGTCGTTGAACATTGTGTAACTTTCAGACAGAAGGCTTCTATCACTCTTGAGATTTGTACTCAACTGGCCAACTAGTGGATGTGCAACGAAAAAAAGACCGTATTTCATCAAATGGAAATGGAATTATGTCGTCTTTTCTAGGTTGACAATTTTATTGTATGCCCTGTATAATTCACACCATTTGCTTCCTGATAACATGTCACTCATTGCGAGGGTAGATATTTGATTGTCTGGTTTAATCATATGACGTAGAAGGATCTGAAGTGAGATTTTAGTTACTGAAGATATTTTTATAAGATACACCTGTGTAGTGGCAGTTCAAATCTTAAATTTTTATAGGCAAAACCTTTATAAGTGGAAGATCGAAACATGGTAAGGAAACCTATATAAGAAAAAGAACTTGTCTAGAACTGTCCGCCTGTGAAACACTGTTCCACTGGCCTGCTTTCCACCTAACTACAACATCTTTAAGTCACATGTAAACAAGTTCTTGTTAAGCTGCCATATTAACTAGTAAAATTTTACCTAATCTACATAACTAACGATCACTATGCTGTTGTCTCAGGGGCAACTGTACACTCATTAATCATCATCTTCGAATGGCCTTCAGTCTTTGATAAATGGTTACTGCCTTTTAAAAAGAAATTATTATACCTATGCCTCTTCAGTTTCAAATGCAATACACTGTGTGTTGTTATTAGTTTTCTCAAATTATTTTCCAAGGAGTTTTCATTGATTACTCACTAGCAATAACAAATAATGTTCCATAGAGTCTGAGTGACAAGTCTTCTCACATTTCTAGCACTCTGCTTCTTTTGATAAACCTATGCCTGTTCTTGCAAGTAAGCGTTTGATGGGTTGGTTTCAACTATATGACATAGAAAGATTTGAAGTAAGATTTTAGTTGCTGGAAATATTGAATGAGGACGCATGTAAAGTTTAAACAGAAAAAGGTGCTCATACACAAGATAATTATTGTTGTCGCCTTCTTCATGCTCCAGTTATCTGTCCAAGTGCGTCTAGATAACACGATCATCCACCTTAGAGGAGCAATCAATATTAATAGCCCTTTTAAAGGGATATACAATATCTCCTTGAAGACTTTAAATACATTGTTTTATATTGTTTGCCACGCACTGGATTTTCTTCTTAGAAGCTACTTCGACATTAAGAGATTTTAACTAATCTGTCTTACGCTCTTGTCTATGAGAGACTAAGCATCAGGATTTGTGCTTACCATAATAATGATGGAGGCAATCAAAAAGATAATGGCGTCTTGTCATAGATATAACTTTAGATTGGAAGTTTTTCTCAACTTAGTTTATATTAATAACTTTTAAGGATATTGTTAGATTCGTATTTGCTTTTTATTATAATTATGAACCTCCTTTAAAGCATAAATTGATGCTGACATATTCGTTCAACATCTTTTTCATCTTACTGATGTTTGTCCATCGCTTGCAAAAATCGTAATCATGCAGTTGCTCTGTGGGTTTGTCTGTCTGATCCGAGCTCTGAAGTATTCCTACATGTATGGCACCTGTGAGATGATTATGTAGCAGAGGTGCTGACTGATTCGTCTTTTCTAATAGTACGATTTCTCTTGTGTTCTTCAAGGCATGCAGATTCAGCAATCGTCGCCCCTTTGTGGCTTGCAGTGTACTTGGGACATCTGTTTTGGGGCTAAGTTTTCCCACAAGTCAGAATAGAAACAGAACTATTTGAAGAACACCTTCAAGTCGTCCTTGAACCGTTTCTATCCTCCTATGTTTCTTTTTCCTTTAGACAGCTCACTGTAAATGAGCTGCTTTGGGTTTCTTGAATCTGACATGTGGCATATCTGACTTGTTCAATGAACCTGACACTGCTGAAGCATGGTGTGCGCTGACGGAAGATTTTATTGGGCTAAAACCTCTGGTATCTTGTCTTGCCACTTGATTTTCATCAGTCTCTGGCAGCAGGTCATATGAAAATGGTTAAGTATTTTTTGTGTTGTCTGACATATATTTATTTATTTGCGGACTGTTATCCTCATCTTCATGGTTGTTGTTGTTTCCTCACGTATCGACCAATTCATCCTCTGGCCTTCTTCAGGTGATTAAGAAACGTGATGAAACAACAACACCTATGAAGATGAGGATAACAATCCGCAAATAAATAAATATACAAATTGCGCATCTCAAAGGATTCCAATAAAAATATAATATATATACATCCAAGTTTCACAGACATACGTGAGGATGGTAAAAATCATAATTCTGTAGACTTGAAGTTTCGTCCTCAGCCGAATTATTCTATACTCCTCCATGGTATATTAAAGACATTCAAAGCAATCGTTAATCTTCGCTATCCTGCAGTCGACTTTATCGTTTATGTGTACTTATTACTGTTAATACAACTACAATCACCGTTTAATATACCTACTTCATGTGGTATCAAAAACACCCTACGGTTGGTCTGTTTTTTCATGCAGGGAAAGATGAATAGTTCCTAATCCTTCAAACTAGAACAGCTTTCTCTTCACCCAAAACTACAGCCTAATTAATAATTGTAAAATATACAAAATGTATTATTAATGATACATTTTGTATATTTTACAATTATTGGCATTTCTCTACCTTTTCTTTGAAAGGGCTAGTTTATTGTGGATCGCCTGAGGCATTCCTACAAGGGAATACCGATCATGCTGCTTATAAATTTTATGTAAGTAATTTTTGGTATTAAAGTTAGCTCACAGCAGCATAGAATCTCTGATTTATCTTTTAAATAGCATTTGTATTCAGTATAAATGAATGTACACTCCTAAATGGTTTATATGTATAGATGTGTATACCTGCGATAGTATATGCGAAGGATCAGTATTTATCCAACAATGTATCCAATGATGAATACTTAGTATCTGTTCCATTATCAGGCAGAGGTAGAGAAATCCTTGAAGACTAATATAAATTTTAACTGCTGTTCTTATTCTAGCATACTCATTTTGAGGGAGCTTAATTTTTCCCACACATTTAAACCCGACCTTATGTTAACTTTCCTATTTGACATAATGGTAAGTGTTCGCTAATGGTTCGGGAGACTTGAGTTCGATTCTCAGTTGAGTCATAACAAAGACTTAAAAAATAGTACTCGATGCCCTCTTGCTAAACCCTTAGCATTATAAATGGGGATTAAGGGCAAGTGGAGTATTCTGGGAATAGAGTAGCGCCATCCCCTATGTAACAACTAATGAAAATGGTGCCTTTGGGTTGTCCTCGACTATAGTTAACAACCTAGCTTAGCATGTGTCTACTATTGTCCTCAAGGGAGGAACAAGAGAATATAGAGTGTTTAGTAGATATGGATGCGCATATAAAAAGAAGTACGTAGCCACATGTCTACATCTTTGTTCAGGAAAGGAGAAAAGTTATTACAAGTCGATTGCCACAGAAAACAAACTAAATAGTTTAGACAAGTTCATTTGCTCTTTGGCAAAGTATAATTCCTCCCTGTTTATTAAGACCTAAAATAACTGAAATGAGATGTTTCAAAATTGGTAAGAAAAAAAAAATTGTACTGGTTGGATTATTTTACAATATTCATTTTTTTTTCTCTTCAAAAAGAAAGCCCCGCAGTAAACATTTAATTAAGTCCCTTCAACTTTGACTAGAGAAGAGTCAGATTTCCATTTAATTTGCTATGCTCACCCTCCAGGAAATATAACATTAATTAACACAGCCATCTTATAGTTCCACGGTTATTTTTTAGTTTGTTTCTATATCATATAAACATTGTTTTGGGTTATTTCACCAATTTCTGTATGGCCTTTTGGAGGTTCTTCAAATTTATATCAGAAACGCTTTTTGCGTTATGATGGATCGTTTGTGAACACATTTTACGTACTTTGCACACACTTGTATCTTGGCATCACACTAGAATGCAATAAAGTACTAATTTTAATGACGGAAACAGTTGGACACATATGCAACACTACCGAAACAGTTATTTGAGGAATTAAATTTTACAAACTTTTCGTTTATTTCATTGTTTCTGTTCATTACTTTCAAATAATGTTCTGCTATATTGTGTATTTACTAAAAGGGAAAAGAAGATAAATCTGTCAGAATATAATTAAGCTAAACTGTATTATTATTATTGTTGTTGTACTACTACTACTACTACTACTACTAATAATAATAATAATAATAATAATAATAATAATGATAAAAATAAAATCATCTTAAAAAGAAATATATAAATAAATAGAAAATAAATAAAAATATAAACATGGTAATTACCTAATCAAACCATACATAAATTCTCCCCTCCTCACATTTGCTTCGAGGCCCCACACAGCTATCCAACTTCCGCTCCACCATCTAGCATGCTTTGAATCGATCTGTTACGTCCACCATTTGAAAAGGGAATTTTTTTTCGAAATTAATAATTGATATTGTCGCAGACATAACAAGTAAGACATTTTTACCTAATACAACTGAATATATATATATATATATATATATATATATATATATATATATATATATATATATAATGTACTTGTTGATTTGTAAATCGCCACTTGTTCTCGTCTTCTTTTACCAACAATGACTATGTTTCATTCCTCACATTGTGATAGCCTTCTAAATCTCTACTACATACCTATCCCACACAATGCTTCAAGCAAACTACATATCAAAATCATCTTAGTAAATGAATATATACCAGTTTTAAGAAATTTATGAATACATCGTTATGTATGGCCTTCTGGATGTTTTTCAAATTTACTTTAGAAACGTGTTTTTTTTGGGGGGGCGTGGAGTGGAGCGGCTTACAATGAATGCTTTGCAAGTATTTTTTTTTTGATGAAATATTTATTGTGTACTTTATGCACACAATTTTGTTTTGTTTTTTTGTTTTTTTTTTTTGCTTCTAGTCATCACATCAAAAATTAAGCAACACTAATTTTTATAATGCGAATAGTCGGGTGCATAAACAACAATAATGACCAGGAAGCAAACTTTGCAAACTTATTTTGTTATTGTTTCTCTCTTTTTTTTTAATATAGGCATCACCACTTATCAAGGCCCAAAGACCACTCGAGGATAAGGGTTAAGAGTGTACAGTAGTCAATTGAACAATATAGTAATTGTTAGTAATGGAAATTCAGTAAATTTGTTAACTTAAGTGGAACAGCTCATCAAGAACTTGTTTACGTTGGACTTGAAGACAATCAGATTGTAGTCAGCTAGAAAGCAGGAAAACGGAAGACAGTTCCACAGGCGTGCAGAAAGAAGCTTTTTTTCATGGAATCTACGTTTAGGTTTCGGCACAGATAAAGAATGGGGGGAAATGTTTATAGTGTTACAATATGCTTAAAGCACTACATTTACCCAGCATAGATATTATTCTAATGATAAACCACTTTTTTTTTACAAGGGAGTCACCACTTATCAAGGCCATTCGAGAATAAGGGTTAAATAATGTAAGGTGTTAGTGTAATAATCGTTAATAGTGTAGATTTGGGTAGAATTTGAATTATTTAAGGGGACAGTTCAACAAGAACTTGCTTACATGCCGGTATAGTCATGTGAAGCGTTCATCCTTCTGATTAAATTCTTGCAGAAGCATAGCTGACTTAAATTGTTTGACCAAAAGAAAACTTATTGGCAATTAATTAGACAAGACTAAACCGAGTGGAATTTGGAGAAGGTTAACCCGCTGAACTATAAGAACAGTAGTATGAGCTTGCAAAATATGAGAAAACGTCTTGACCCCTGAATAAGAAAGAAGTTCCACCATATTGTGTTTTTACTGAAAGGGAGATAAATCTGTTAACGCATAACTAAAGTAAACTTTTGTTTGGAACTCTTTATTATCATACAAAATTATTATAGCCCAACATATTAAGATTGGAGACTGGAACTGATTAAAACACTGCTCAACATGCTTAGCATCATGTATTAACGGGTTAATATTTTATTTTATGCTAATGAATTTGCATTTATTAAGGCCTAAAGTTAATTGGAGGATAAGATTTAATGAGATTGCCAGTTGAATGATGAACGATATTATGATTAGATTGGATATAAAAAATAGAATCTGAAGAATGTAATTATTTAAAAAGATTCACAACAAGTATTCGTTAACATTGGACATGAACACGACAGTATTGTAGTCAGCTGAAAGCAGTATCATGGTATTGTGTCCTATAAGTGGGAATTTCTTGAAAAGACGCTTTATTCATGGAAGTTCTGTTTTAACAAAAGCTGGAAATCTAACATATAAAGTTATCGTATCCTATTTTCAAAGGCAGACCCAAATAGCATTTAAGCTGACAAATCCAATTTGTTTCTGACTAGGCAATTTTTATTTGTTATTGTTAATATAATATTTGTTAAAATTTATTAAAAACCATTAATTAGGCAATAAACGTGGGTGTTGTTAAGTTGAAAGAACAACCAACATATTGGTACAATAAAAAAAAAAGTATTATTCTAATATAGGGTGCAATAATGAATAGGAAAACGTTACTAAGATATTACAAATAGTCGAAACAAAAATTTATCAATCGGTGCTTACTCTCTGTATAGCCAGTCATTTAGGATAAAGTGTGCTTTGAATATTTTATTACAACATTCAATGGCTTCAATCACCTTGATTAGCGTCTATAGCTGAAGGGATGAATGAATAACCAGATTAGAAAATTAACTCAACTTTTCTGAGGTTTAATTAGAGCTTCATCTACCAGTTTTAGTAGATGCCAGCAAACCTGACTTTTCTTTTTACAAGACATCATCACTAGGGCTGTGACAACAGCATATTATTTTCCTGTTTTTGATTCTCAGGTATATATCCATTGATATCTTATATGTTTTTTTATGTAGAGTGATGTGGTTCTTGGTTGGTTAATTGTGTCAAACTGTGTCGAATATATGTTCGAGAGTCAAAACAGTGAAAAGAATATGCTGTTGTCATAGTCCTAATCATCACTTACCAAGACCCGAAGGCTACTTAAGGATTAGGAATAATGAGCGTATGATCACTGAGAAAACAGTTTAGTAATAATTAAAGGCGGAAATTGGGTAGAATTTGATTATTTAAGGAGGCGACTCAATAGGAACTGATTTATTTTGGATTTGAGGACGTCTGTTGTAATAGGCTAGAAAGTAGGCCAGCATAACAGAGTTCCACAAGGAAGTAGTTCTAGAAAGAAGCTTTGTTCATAGAATCTGCATTTAGATTTAGGCACAGATAAAGAGTTAGGGAAATTGTTGATAGTGTTTGTAGCTAGACGAGTACTTTTTTGTAAGAGTTTGGCAAGGGGTATCAAAGATTGAAGCTCAGATGAGCACTTGCCATGAAAAATAATGACAGAGCAGAGAAAGGCTCATAACGTCTATTCTGTAAGAAAGAAGTAGCATGGAGGAGAAAAGGGCATCATCCACTAGGTTTCAAAGTCGGTTTTTAACTTTATTAAGGCAGAATAGAATACTCTGAGCTTTGAGCAGCTTCTCCCCAGATATAGCTCTTTTTATCGTATAGAGTGTGTTTTAGCAGCAGCAGCATAAGCAATAGTGAATTTAAGAAAAATAGTGACCTGCTTACTGTTCTGAATTTTTGTGTCTGAATGTCATGGAAAGATTTGGTAGAAAATGGGATGTGTATGTTATAACTAACTACAAAACCATTTCGATGAATTGTGTCCTTTCTCCATCACCTCCCCATCTCTCTCTCTGTTCACAATCTTGGACAATCTATAATAGATTCAAAAGTGATGAACTACCTCATATCAGATCATGATTCATGATTTGGACAGATTCAAATCAATGACTATAAAAGAAAACTTGGCTGCAGTACAAACACACACACACACACACCTATATATAAGTGCTTCATAAAAGTGAATGGAAAATTCTTCAATAGTTGACAGTGTTATATGAACATTGAGATTCTATTTACTCATGAGTTGTGTTTATGGGAGAATGGTTTAAATTGTTCAGTCAATTATATGTGTACTTATTGATCCCAACTTAAAGCACTTTGCTTGCCTAGCCACACTGAAGATCCATGACAGGCTACCTGTAGATGATTGGGTATATATATATATATATATATATATATATATATATATATATATATATATACACAAGTTAAAATATATCGATAACATGAACTAAAAGCGAATATTGTTTCAAAAGTATTCAATAATGTGTAGAGCTTTTAAAAATACAATTATATAAACATATGGATCGATCAACATTTCTACATTTCCATGTCATCATCAAGACAGCCTGATAGAATGATCCATCTGCATAGACTCCTTACAATGTTTGTACATATATGCTCCGAATGCGTAAATTGAACCCTAATGTGAAAGCAAAAAGTTTTTATGATAAGAATAGAGTTCTCAAGAACTAATAATGTACGCAAAAGTGTTTTTTTCTTTTAAATTTATAGTTTGCGAATATAGCTTAGTGGTAAATGAGCTGATTACTGTACTAGTGAGCATGTTTCGAATTTCAGTTTGGAATACTCATCTAACACCATGGAAGGCTGGTTGAAGACATCTAAATACTGAAACAAGAAATCATAAACAAAAAATGCAATTCTCCATAGCAATACAAAATATCCTCTGGTTCTGACAAAAATCGAATAAAAGTAATAAAATTAATCATCATAATGGCATCTAGAATTTGATAAACATGCTAAAAATCAGGGTGATGATGAACAAATGGAGTACTGTCGCCATATCTGGGCAGGAGCAGCTCGGCATGCCATATCCAGCCTTGATAGAGTTTAAAACTGACTTCAAAACCTAGTAGGTGGTGCCTATGTATTTTCGCTGGAACCTTTTTTTCACAGAAGAGACGTTGCGAGCCTGTTTCTGCTCTATCATTATTTTCATGGCAAGTATTCGACTGAACACCAATCTATGGTCTCTCCTCGCCAAACTTTCAGAAAAAACACCAACTAACTTTAACCACTATATAGGATTCCACCACTCTCTATCTGTGCCTAAATCTAAATGCAAATTCTGTGAACAAAGCTTCTTTCCAAGAACTGCCATCCTGTAGAACACTGTTCCCGGTTGACTACAACATGATAACCTTCAAAGTCAATGTTCTTGTTGAGCCGTTCCCATAAATAATTAAATTCTACCCAATTTACACGAGTAACGATTACTACATTACCATCTTACATTCATTAAGCCTTATCCTCAAGTGACATTCGGGCCTTGATAATTGGTGACTCTTAAGTAAAAAATAAAGACGTTCATATGGTTTAAAGGTAGCAAGAAAATGTCTTGTCTCGTGGACAACTTGCGACTACAGCATCCAGTGCTACAACCATTTATTTTCAAGGGGGATAACTCTGTTCATAACACATCATAAAAAAAGTAAATTAAGTTTTGTGTTTAGTAAAAGTAGTTGAGTATTACTAAACAAAAGCAATAATACAAATGTATCCAGTTAGAAAGCTGAGTTAAAATTTATAAAAGAAATATTAAACTAAAAATGATATTTAGCAATAGTAGTATTTATGTTTCTAAATTTTTGAGATGAGGATTCATTAATTTGTTTATTTCAACTAGAGATTTATACTCTCGAACTATTCACGTAATCATTTAATGAAAGAAATTATCTTATGAATGAATATAAAGACTACTTTATTGTTTGGATTATTTCAACTATTGTTCTCATCTTAAATGTTATTCGCACAATGTTTTGGTCGATGTAATCTCCGACCTTCTTCAGGTGTATCTTGTCGAATTAGGAATCTTTCTATTGGACGTGAGAATCTACGCAAAATTTTGAACAGAAGATTTTATTTACTTCATGAGTTTAATTCATGTTTCATCAGCTATGACTAGTTTAAGTCTTAAGTAATTCGCAATTGTGTTTTTAGTATCGCCCACACTTCAACCTCCAAAAGAGTTTCACTTAGAACCGAAACTTAGTACTTTATCCGTTACGCCATATGTCCTTGTGAAGAATTCTAGTAAAAATTTGGAAGCCAAAAGAATACAATTGCAAATTACTTGAATTTTCTAACCGGTTATGGCTGAGGGAACGAGAACATACAACCACTGTAGATTAAATAAAACGTTCCAATCAAAATTATGTACAGATTCCCGAGTTCGACAAGATACACCTGAAGGAAATTGTAGGTTACATTTGCCGAAACATTGTGACGCTTAACACTCAAGATGAGAACAATCTCTGGTCCCCCCTCGCCAATCTTTCACGAAAAACAGCTGTCTAGCTGAATCCACTGTGAAAAATTTTCCCCACTCTTTATCTGTGCCAAAATCAAAATGTAGATTCCATGAACAAAGCTTCTTTCTTAGAACTGCACGCCTGTGGAACTCTGTTCCGTCTGCCTGCTTCTCACCTGACTACAAACTGGATGTCTTCAAGTCCAACGTAAACAAATTCGTAATGAACCGCCCCCTTAAGTAAACACTTCATTAAATCTCCACATTAACGTACTGTACTGTCAATAACCCTTATCCCTGAGTGGTTTCCGGGCCTTGATAAGTGGTGACCACCGTGTAAAAAAATAAAATAAATAAATGAATAAATAAAGTATTTATATTCATTCACAAAATTAATTTCTTTCATTAAACAATGACGTGAGTAGTTTGAGAGTATAAGCCCCTAGCGCCGGCCATGGATAAAATAGATTTCAGGAAGAAACTAGAGTTCAACTCAATAGCTAAACTCTCGTGTTGTACACTTCCTCTTCTCTATCAAGTATTAATCACGTGAAAGAGAGAAAGACAGTGATGGGGGGAGGGGGTCGAGAAGAAGGATCTTACCAGAAATCTGCCGACCAATCTAATTATCAGTGGCTTTGGATTTTAATCATCATCAGCAGCAGATCAGGAAATGATGCTTTCCTGGAATAAGTTTCTCATATATAAGATGGCGAGTGAGCAAATTGGAAAGAATGACCAACGGAGGTGGTGACAGATTTTTTTTTTTATTATTGCTTGTTTGTTTTCTTTCCTTTGTCGTTTCCGAAAATGTGTGGGCAGACGTATACTTTTATAGATATTCAATAGGATTAGATGTTGATGAGGAAAATCTGATACTTTTGGAGAATTCACAACAAATATCTTTGGAGAAATTAAGATGAAGCTGTAGAAGAAGCGAAACTGAGGATTGAAATAGATACAAAATTTGTTACCAGGAAAAAAGGAAAAGATGCCTATCTATGCACCCCCTATATATATATATATATATATATATATATATATATATATATATATATATATATATATATATATATATATATAGCTAAAGATACATTACCTGAAAATAATTCTTTCAAATTCCTCGGCTTAACGTTCATAGAGAACATGAGTTGGAACAGATACTTTGCCATGATCGTTGCACGGAAGGTGGCTCTCTCTACCGTACTAGAAAGTTGCTTAGACCTGAAAGTATCCTGTACATCTACAAGGCCCCCATTCGCCCATGTATGGAGTATTGTTGTCATATTTGGGCTTGTGCATCTGCAACTAGTCTCTCGCTCCTGGACAAGGTTCTAAAGAGAGTCGCTAACCTGCTAGGCCCTGAACTGTAATCTAAGCTTCAGCCTCTGCCCCATTAACGAAATGTTGCATTCTACAAGTATTTTAATGGTGGATGCTCTGACGAACTACTAGCTTTTCTACCCACTCGACGTAAATACACCTGACAAACCCGACAAGCAGCAAAATCCCACCCCTACACAGTAGAGATCACTGGATAGAAGAAACCCTTTTACTTTAATAGTTTCTTCCCCAGAACTGCAAGACTCTGGAACTCCCTTCCAAGTTCCTGCTTTCCCAACTGTACTGACATGCAGACGTTTAAGTATAAATATGGCGTAATGGAAAAATCTCTTTCAATTTTCGGATTTTTACCATGTAAAATCACATTTCAATTGCTTTTGACGGATTGATTGTTGCTATGTCTTCTTATGAGTTAAGGGCATAACTGATTGATATAATAATTGATTGATTTTGCGCTACGAAACAGATAGTGTCAAGAATTATATAAATCAACTGAATTAAAGGAATAAATTATAAGATGGTCAACATCATGAATTTTAGAATATAACTTTTTGTCATTTATTCTATATATTGCTCTGTAATCACATTGAGCTTCTTATATAAGGATTGATATATAATAAGAAAATATATTTCTACAGAAATATATATATATATATATATATATATATATATATATATATATATATATATATATATATATATATACCCACGTACAATTTCATCCCCTTAGTATTGAAATGTTAACAATCTAGCCTCTTAACCCCTCTTCTGGGAAGAAGCATGAAGCTTCGAAATACCTTCGTATAAAGAGCATATAATACATCTATCAATTTTAGTTTTTCCTCATTACATCCACAAATAAATCTATGCATACCAATATATGGCTTTGTCGGGTCTATAATGCTACTATTATATTTAAGCTCCACCGCACCTATTGAACTTTACACATCTTGATAGGTCTACATTTAAAGAAACCTTCAATACTTCTTACACCCTTTTCAAATATATATATATATATATATATATATATATATATATATATATATATATATATATTCTTGAATTGACTGCATGTCATAGGTTTTTCTTTCTGCGTTGTCATAATCATAAACGGCTTAAAATAACACGGCAACCCTTTAATGGCCTATGAAGATTAACAGACTGTCGCTAATAATTTTGCCAGACATTTGTAATGAATTTGCCATTGTTTCGCCCCTTACAAAATAATCTACAATCGTCTATATTTGAGACGTCCATTCATTAATATAAAGAGATAATTTTGAGTTTTCATTTCGGCAATGCTATCTTAATATGTTCCATGTTTTGCAGCCACTGTCCAAGGCTTCTCCTATTACCAGAGATAGATTTCTGTCAGCGAAGCACTTTATTAATTCCACACAGACAGTAGTGCTCTTTCCAATAAACTCAGGACAATAAACAGCTTAAAATAACTAGGCATCACTTTAAGGACCAGGGAGATTAACATGTGCTTGTGTGTTATATATATGTGTGTGTGTAAGGTGTGTGTGTGTGTGTGTAAGGTGTGTGTGTGTGTATAAGGTGTGTGTGTATAAGGTATGTGTGTTTAAGGTATATATGTGTGTGTGTCTGTGTATAAGGTATATATATGTGTGTGAGTGTGTGCATAAGGTATATATATATGTGTGCGTATAAGGTATATGTGTGTGTGTATCAGACATATATATATATATATATATATGCATAAGGTATATATATATATATATATATACATGTGTGTATAAGTAATATATATATATATATATATATATATACGTATATTTATGTATAAGGTATATATATGTATGTACAATGTATATATAAATGTATAAGGTATATATATATATATATATATTTATATAAAGGTACTAGCAATGTGTGCCCGGCGTTGCCCGTTGGTGTATACAGAGCAAAAAAAAAAACAACAAAAAAAGGTAAATATTTAAACTTTGACGCCTAGTATGACCCCTTAATATTTATTGTTTTGGGCTCAAATCAAGTTATTAACTTAGATCCATGACCAAGGCACCAATATCTAAAAGGTCAAGTGTTAAGACCAAAAATTGTCGGAGGAGTTTGGTAGAGGTCTCAAAGGTTAAATCGTTGACCTTTGGCACCTTAACAGCGAAATTTCTGGCCGAACCTCAATCAAATCGATTTTTCAAAATCTCAGTACCCTGTATATCAAATTTTGAGTCTGTAGATTACAAATTGACAGAGTTATTGCTTAGGAAAATGTACACAGACACACAGACACACACACAGACACATACACGTTCACTTTTATAGATATATAGATATATAAATACATAAGGTGTATAATATGTATAAGATGTATATATATATATGAATATATATATATATATGAAGGGTATATAAATATATAAGGTATATATAAGATATATCTATATAAAAAGTATATATATATATATGATATATAAATATATAAGGTATATATAAGATATATCTATATAAAAAGTATATATATATATATATATATGATATATATATAAGAGGTATATATACATGATATAGATATATAAAAGATAGATAGATATAGATATATAAAAGTTATATACATATATATGATATATATATATATATATATATATATATATATATATATATATACACACATACTAGCAAAAGTACCCCTCGTTGACTGGGTTCCAAAACAGCCTACAGAAAATGGACTCTGATTTATGAAAGTATCATAGGTTATGATAAGGAAGGGTTGTAAAGTTGAGTTGAATTTGGGGGTATCAAAACTAAAGCAAAATATGATGAAAGTAAAAATAAAATAGATAAACCCCATAATTTATTATACCATACCTGTTCACACTGAAACACATATCTCAATATTCTGTGGATAAAAAAACCTTGTAAAACTTTGTGACATATTTCCATTCTATGGAGGTCAGGTGCGAACGAACACCATAATTTTATTATACAATATTTCTTCAAGCTTAAACATAATTATCAAAGTTTATTTACGCAGATAAATTTGAAAAGTTTGTGCCTATTTCCATTCTATAGGGGCCAGGAACGAACGCAGACCCCACAATTTTATTATACCATCCCTATTTAAGTTAAAACATACTTATCCAAGTATTCTTATATACATCTATATCAAAAATACTTGTAAACTTTTTTTTTTAATTTCCTAATTTTTTATTTCCATACTTTGTGGACCAGGCGCGAACGCAAACCCCACAATTTTAATAAACCACCATTCTTTCAGATCAAACATACTCATTCCTGTGTCTCGATACCTTTCCTATCATTATATGTAATCAGTTTTTTAAAATAGTCAACCATATAGGAGCATAGACGTGACCACACACACACACATTCAGCTTTACAGTATAGATATAATGGGTATATATAAGGTATATATATATTTAAGTTGCATATATATAAGGTATATATACATATAAGTTGTATATATATATATATATATAATGTATATAAATATATATATATATATATATATATAAGGTATATACTTGTTTATATATGAGGTATATATGAAGTATATATATATAAGGTATATACATAGAAAGGTGAACATGATTTTATGATTGTATATATATATATATATATATATATATATAAGGAATATATAAGGTATATATATATTTAATATATAAGGTATATATATATTTAAGGAATATATATAAGGTATTTATATATATATATATATATATATATATAAGGTGTGTATATATATGTATATATATAAGGTTAATATATATGTTATATATATAAGGTATATATATATGTATATATATGTATATATAAGGTGTATATATATAAGTTATATATATAAGTTATATAAGGTGTACATATATATAAGGTATATATATATATATGTACATATATATATAACGTGTGTATATCTGTATTTATATATAAGGTATGTATATGTATGTATACATATAAGGTGTGTGTATATATAAGGTATATATATGTATGTATATAATGTATATATATGTATATAAGGTATATTTATATTAGGTATATATATATATAAGGTGTATATATGTAAGGTATATACATATAAGGTGTATATATGTATATATATAAGGTTTATATATATATAAGGTATGTATATGTATATATATATAAGGTGTATATATATAAGGTATATATTAAATATAATAATATATATATTAAAACGAAATTTTGTGCGATAACTACTTAAATGAATTTTTATATAAACTGCACATGCCATAATCGAATATTCCGCAACCACAAAATAACGGAAAACATAAAAATATGTTTATAAATAATCCTTACGTTGACGGAACTCTCTTAAATTGTTAGCACAGAATGCTCAGGTGCCCCTCCTTCAAATTGGAAACGGAGCTCTCCATTTCAAAGTCGCTACCATTTTGATTTTTTTTAACCGGTTCGTGAATTAAAAAAAAATTGTTTTTACAAACTACTTAAAATACAAACCAATGAACTTTTCTACCATAAAAGTAACTTTTATTGACCATGGTTACATTTGTTTCTTGTATATTTATGTTTTTTGTATATTTATTATATATATAATATTTACTCTTTGTAAGGAAACATCATTTTGTTGGTCACTCTTGGCTACGAATAGAAACAAAGTTGATATTAAAAAATATATTTTCGCGAAAATTATCTTTATTTTCATCATATTTTGCTTAGGGTAAAATTTTTGAGTATCAAAATCTATCTCTTTACAACTCCCTCCTTTTCATAACCTATCATACTTTCATCAATCACAGTCCATTTTCTGTAGGCTGTTTTTGAACCCAGTCAACGACGGGTACTTCTGCTAGTATACACACACACACACACACACACACACACACACACATATATATATATATATATATATATATATATATATATATATATATAGTAAAGTGATTGATAATTTCAAATTAAAATTAAACTTAAAAATCTGTTTCATAAGAAGGAACACAACAAAGCCAATAATTTGTACGATCGTTTCGAAACGATCGTACAAATTATTGACTTTGTTGTTCCTTCTTATGAAACAGATTTTTAATTTTTAATTATAATTTGAATTTAAATTATCAATCCATTACTAAATATGTATATATATATATATATATATATATATATATATATATACATACATATATATATATATATATATATATATATATATATATATATATATATATATTGGATGCGATATTCGACATTGTAGAAGTAAAAACAAAGACGTAATAATATGTTATCACGTGGCTGTTTCTCTTTACTGGCATGTCGCTGTATTATCGCAGGTGCCTTTAGCCAACTTAATTTTCAAAACCTATGATGTCCACATTAATTAAACCTCTAAATTATTTTCTCAGCCGGATTCATCATTTAGTAGTCTGGTATTTTTTTCTTCTTTACTATTAATAAAATTCTTGAAACATTCCGTCTCGTAAGGTGTGGAAATTCCGTTCCTGGTGGAATAATCTTTGAGGAAAAAAATATCTCTTTCATAACACATTAGCTCTTCATTTTCTGTTCTTAATTAACATTGTTTCTTTCGAATTCCCGAGTGAGAAAACACGTGCGTTCAGTGTAGAGAATGTATACTTTGCATGCACGAATACGTTGTATGTTACATTCGAAAGAAGCCTAAACATCAGTCAAGAGAGAAGTGCACATAAGAATTGCATCATAATTTTCTCGTTTTAACTTCCAAACTTATACAAAATGTGCTAATTTATTATTAGCAACTTTTTACTTATATAATTCGAAAACAAAGCTGAATACAATGATGAATTACATCTAATAATTATAATGCTCTGTTTTATATTGAACACTTTTGAAATAAATATTGGAAATATATCCATAATATGTTATCTTTAAATATCTCTGTCTACTATTCTATAAAAGAAACTTTGTGTGAGCTCGTTCCCTATGAACTCCTAAATGGCTAGACTGATTTTTTTTTTTTAAATCACAGAAAAGTACTTTATATGCCTGGCAGTGGTCTTAGATAGGTTTTGTATCAGAATGTTTTCAACAAGTATCGATAATTGAAAAAAAAATCCGATGAAAGAAGGAACAGGCGATTTTCACTAAAGTTATGCAACCTAACAGCACAAGAAGTTTTATTACCGCACAAGCAGAAAGGACCAACATATTAAATCAACAGTAGGTCCTTTGATGTGGCACAAGCGTGTTCGAAACGAATGTTTCTGTCGAGAGCACAACTAAACCATGAAACTTTCCTTTTGTATTTTGAACATTAATTCGAGCCATTATCAACGCACAAGTAGAAAGGCCCGGCATATAAAATCAATAGTAGCTCATCTGATAAGACGGGGGTGCGTTCGAAATGAATGTTTCTGGTAAGAGCACAATTTTACCATGGTACTTGGCTTTTTTATTTTAAACTTTAATTTAAGTCATTATATGAAAATTATAAAATTAACAGTAGATTTTCTACAATGAAATGTAAACTACAATGTATTGCAGACTAAGTCACTGCAAGGAGGTATGTGAAGCTTGCTTCCAATGCATTGTTGAGGGTCCCCAACTAGAGTGGGAAATTAATCGATTTGAAAAGTGAGCGATTTTACTGATTTCGATGACAATAAAGTACAGGAGGGTGAAAAATTCGTTGATCCTCATTCAATCCCGGGCAACGTCGTATCTATCTGCTAGTATATAATCAGGTGAGGATACTCATGCAAAAGCGGGTAAAGGTAATTCTCGGACGAACAGTGCTGCACTATTTTAAAATCAAGATATAATGATATTAAACTATATACTATAAGCACATATATATTTACGAATACACACACACACACACACACACACACACACACACACACACACACATATATATATATATATATATATATATATATATATATATATATATATATATATATATATATATCGAACGTGCCCCTGTCTTATAAAAGAATCTACAGTCGATTCTATAGGCTGGAACTTTTTACTGGTGTGGTGATAAAAATTCCTAAATGCACTTTTGATGTTAGGTTTTATAAAAGCGTTAACTTTAGTCAAAATCGAACTTCCTCCTTTAATCGCATTTCTTCAATTACCGATGTTCGATACTTATCAGGCACATTCTGATACAAAACCTACATAAGAACACTCTCAGAAAATCAAGTACCTTTGTGTGGAATTTTTAAAAAACGGCCCAGCCGTTTCCGAATTCATAAGAAACCAACTCTGTTTCTCTCATACACATAAAGTTCCTTTTATATAATAGTAGAGATTTTTAATTAAATTATAATGAAAAAAGAGAAGTGTATGTATCTATGTATGCAGCGATATCCAAAAATATGTTGAGCCTGTCACAGTATCCGGAATCCTTTCAATTTATCGAAAACTTTTACTTTCGATTTGTTTAATCTGACTCTACGTACATTAAATTGAATACCTTTCTACCTGTCTCTATTTATTCACAAATTGTTCGTATCTTCTTCTACGACATAAAAAAAACAGCTCAAACAAGATCTCCGTTCTCTACAATTAAAACTTTTTGAAGATCCTAATTTGAGTTCGCATATCACGTGGTCTAGCATTTCAAATGCTATTTGATCAAACAAATGTTGACGGCCGTCTCGCAACCGCTGTTGACTTTAGACTTGTCTTTTATAAGTCTTAATTCTTGAGACGGATGGGAACCGACGCAAGTACCTATTTTGGATCATATTTCATACCACCGCGAAGGACAAGTTTCTGCGAAAGCCTCCTTCACTTGTAATGCAAGCCATCAATCCACAAAACAAAAATAGATTCTCGCTGTTAAAATATCTGTTTCATATGCGATATTAAGCTTTTTATTTTATTTTATTTTTCAAATGTTGAAACAGGTCATCTTATTTGTTGTAAAAGATTTTGAATACATCACTCTGGTTCTTATTTCTAAATCTACTATTTGTATTTCACTTTTGAATGTTTAGAAATTTAATCTTATTTTTATCCGTAGAATATAATATTAAAAAACACTGACATGAAATAATAAGATTAACAAAGAAGGTGGGTTCCCTTTATCATGCTAGAAAATTACCCACATGTGATGTGCTCTGATGTATTCATTGCACTTGTACCTCTTCGACGTACATACACCCGACAAACCTGTCTAGCAGCAAAATCCAACCCCTTCACTGTAGAAACCGTTAGCTGCCGGAAGAACTTTTGCTCTAATAGTTTATTCCCACAGACTGTTAAATTTTGGAATTCCCTCTCTTTTTCCTACTTCCTACTAACATGCAGAAGTTTAAATATCATGTGAACATACATCTCGCTCATCTCCTTACATAGTCCACGGTAGTCGTGATCCCAAATAGTAGACCTTATATCCGAGTGACAATACACTTTGTTTGTGGTGAGCAAGAGTAAAAAAAAAAAAAAAAACTCTGTTAAATTTCCATGAAAATAATAATAGAAACAAGAAAAACAATGTCTCTACTGCGAGCAAGTAACTGCCGGAAAGAGAAGCGGACATTCTCTATTAGATTTCGAAGTCTATTTTATACCCTGTCAAAGCAGGAGAGAATGTTTTGCGTGGTACCTCTCAAGATGTGGTAACTGTACTCCATCTTATGACGTGTCTGGATCTTATACAGGTTGAAGATTGCATCAGGAGTGAAATACATTTTGGAACACGTGAATGATCCAACGTTTTTTCCAACCAGCTTGTCAACAGAACTTATGTAAGCTTATGTAAATGTCCTATGTGAGTGAGTCTGCAGTTTAATTCAGTTATATAAACTTAGTTATTTCTATGTTTTTATATTGCTCTCTATACGATTCATCCTTAAACTAACTGATTTTTATGAATTTTGTTAAACATTTTTTTAATCTGTTGCGATATAACCCATTTTGAGTTTACAAAGAACACATTGCATTTAATAAGATTTGATTAAAAAAATCAGTTCCAAACATCTCTTTTAATGACCAATCCAAAACAGAAATAATCAATTTCTCTTTTGTTTAAATGGATAGAATTTTAAAAAAAGAAAAAAAAAACAAATAAAGCATGCATGGTTCCTCGTGAGTGCACAGTGAACGAGGCATAAAAAAATGACTAAGTTCAGCATTTCCCCCCTCCCCGCCCCATTTAGTCCCAAAAGTCCCCAGGGGACGTCAAATCCTGGTGAAAATGAACAAACGGTGCCGTTTTAGACATTAACATATGTCAATTTGAGTTCTGCACCATGCAAAAAAAAAAAAAAAAAAAGAAATGACTAAGTCCATCATTTGCCCCCCCCTCCTATTTAACCCCATTTTCAGTCCCCCACCCCTAATTTCTGGCTCCCATCTTATCTCGCAATTACTTATAACATCACCAACTAACTTCGGAAGAACCCCCCCCCATCCGATTTTGTTTTATATCATAAGTTGCTTAAAACGTGATTAGTTAAAGTTCAGAATAAAATCACGCTTTCTCTTAACGGTTAATTTAAAAAAAAAAAATCTTCTGAACGCTATTAAAAGTTAAATTCTTCACTAGTTTGGAGACGGAATGCGTTGTTGTGATAAGTGATTTTTTTCTCTACTAATTCGCACTTTTTATTTTAAGATTCAAATATTAATAACTACATTTTATTTCAGTGTTTAATTTATGTATTTCTGTTGTATTAAATGCTAGCTTCTTTTTTTTTTTTTTTTTTTTTCTCGTCCATAAATGTTTATCTACCAAGTTGATCTTAAATATTGTATAATCAATCCATTATATTATCATTTTCAGTCCCCCACCCCTAATTTCTGGCTCCCATCTTATCTCGCAATTACTTATAACGTCACCAACTAACTTCGGAAGACCCCCCCCCCATCCGATTTTGTTTTATATCATAAGTTGCTTAAAACGTGATTAGTTAAAGTTCAGAATAAAATCACGCTTTCTCTTAACGGTTAATTTAAAAAAAAAAAATCTTCTGAACGCTATTAAAAGTTAAATTCTTCACTAGTTTGGAGACGGAATGCGTTGTTGTGATAAGTGATTTTTTTCTCTACTAATTCGCACTTTTTATTTTAAGATTCAAATATTAATAACTACATTTTATTTCAGTATTTAATTTATGTATTTCTGTTGTATTAAATGCTAGCTTCTTTTTTTTTTCTTTTTTTTTTTTTTTTTTTTTTCTCGTCCATAAATGTTTATCTACCAAGTTGATCTTAAATATTGTATAATCAATCCATTATATTATCATTTTCAGTCCCCCACCCCTAATTTCTGGCTCCCATCTTATCTCGCAATTACTTATAACGTCACCAACTAACTTCGGAAGAACCCCCCCCCATCCGATTTTGTTTTATATCATAAGTTGCTTAAAACGTGATTAGTTAAAGTTCAGAATAAAATCACGCTTTCTCTTAACGGTTAATTTAAAAAAAAAATCTTCTGAACGCTATTAAAAGTTAAATTCTTCACTAGTTTGGAGACGGAATGCGTTGTTGTCATAAGTGATTTTTTTCTCTACTAATTCGCACTTTTTATTTTAAGATTCAAATATTAATAACTACATTTTATTTCAGTATTTAATTTATGTATTTCTGTTGTATTAAATGCTAGCTTCTTTTTTTTTTTTTTTTTTTTTTTCTCTCGTCCATAAATGTTTATTTATCTACCGAGTTGATTGCAAAAATAGATTACCTAATTGTACTCATTTTTAGTTCGTGGGAGGGGAATCTATCACCATACTTTCCCTTAAACAGATCCGTTGGACTTTTATTAAGTACAATACTTAATAGTTTTTTTTTTTTTTTTTTTTTTTTTTTTTTTAATGGAGAGTAGAAAACGCATTGTGGATGCGTTATCGGCAGCTCCTGTTACTCTCGCTTCTTCTTATTTGTCCCTCAGTCCTCATTTTTTAAATGAGTGATTTTTCTGACAAAGGGAGAAGAAAAAGCTGTTTTCTAGGTTGGCAGTATTTTTGCGCGAACAGTGGGCAGAGTTGATGGAAATTTTCTGTTTCTATGTCTATCCTTGTAGCCATGTCACTAGTAAGGGTGCTGGAGGTAAACGTTTTGTCTGGGCTGACGTTAGCCGCCTGATAGTCAGGGACCCGAACCTTGGATTAACCACTAAGGAGGCTGTCCTATCAGCAGGTGCAAAGTACTGGGGCTGCTGTATTGCCATTTGGTGAATGGAATCTGGACCATGCAGTAGCTTCTGGTGGGGCCTCTCGATGCCATACTAGTGGGTAATTGTTACGGCTTTACCTTATCATGTGGTACAAAAAAAAAAAAAAAAAAAATTCTTCATTTCTTTTTCTCTCTTAGTTTCCCCTCTCTGTCCTGCTCTAAGTAAATCTGTCGACCTAGTCCACAAATTCCAAAATTTCATCATGACAAGTTTCAAGAAAAAATACACGATTAAACCCGGTTCTCCAACTTCTAACGTAGACCCCTACTACCATGTCTCCTTCTCCAACATCAGGGGTCTACGTTCTAACCTTCCAGAGGTTGAAACCCAATTACAGGAGACTAAACCAGACCTTTTATTTTTAAGTGAAACTGGCATTGGACAGGCTATTTCCCTAGATGAGTTTGCAATTACAGGATACTCTAACTTAACTTCTAAATCTGACCCCCAAGATCGCCATGGGCATGGAATATGTGCCTATATTAAAGATAGCTTTCCATGTGGGAGGGACATCTCCAGGAAAGATCCTAACTTACCCTATATGTGCTTCCGGGTTGCTTTAGCTCACACTACTGCATTTATATTTACTCTCTATCGCCCCCACAACAGCGGAGTTACTATCTTTCAAAGCATATCTGAGAAAATTGACCAAGTCCTTTCTACTTATCCTTCAGCTAACATTCACGTATGTGGAGATTTCAATGTTCACAACGTCGAATGGTTGACCCACTCAAACAAGACCGATGATGAGGGGAGGTTCTGTCATGATTTCTCCATTGCTTATGACCTCACTCAGATTGTTCAGGAACCTACCCGTGTGCCCGATAATGACGGCCAGTATGCGAGCCTACTAGACCTTTTTCTCACAACTTGCCCTGAACTATGTTCAGTTTCTGTTCTGTCGCCTCTTGGATCTTCCGACCACTCTGTTGTATCAATTAAGATAAAAATGAAATGTAATAAGTCCCCAGACGTACCACTTCATCGTACAGTATATCGATACACTAAGGCTGACTGGGATAGCTTCCGTACATTTATATCTGATCTACCTCTGCATTCCATGTTTAAAAAGGATGTGTCCTCTATAGTATTAGACCTAACTGAATGGTTAATTGTAGGTATTGACCATTTCATACCCTCTAAAAAGTTTCAGCAAAAACCTAACAGCCAGCCATGGTTCTCTCCAGAATGTGCTGCTGCCATTGCGCACAGAAATCACTTTTTCCACTGCTTCAAACGTAATAGATGTATGGAAACTAAAGCCGTTTTCAGGACTGCCAGCAACCATTGTAAGAAAGTAATAAGGAACGCAAGAGAGTTGTATGCTCAATCTGTTAAGTCCAAAGTAGCTGAGCAGCGGCTTGGTTCCCACCAGTTTTGGCAAATAGCAAACAGAATCCTGAACAGAAGCGTGTGCTCCATCCCAACTATTATCAATGGACCTGAGGTAATCTCGTCAGCATCAGACAAAGCCAAACTCTTTGTCAAGAACTTTGCAGCTAATTCTACCCTTTGCGACCAAGACCGCCAACCCCCAATATTTCCTCCTGTATCAGAAAACACGCTATGTGATATACGTATATCTGTACGCGATGTTTCCAAGCTAATCAAAAACCTTGATTCCAGTAAAGCAACTGGCCCTGATGGTATTCCAATTATAGTACTCAAAAAACTTCAACCTGAAATAGCGCCCATACTTACAAAACTGTTTAAACGTTGTCTTAAGGAGAATAGTTTCCCATCTCCCTGGAAAATCTCATCAGTATGCCCTGTATTTAAGAATTCAGGTGATCGCTCATCCCCCTCTCAGTACAGGCCAATAAGTCTCCTGTGCGTCATGAGTAAGTTGCTAGAATCTGTGTTAAATACAGAAGTAATCAAACATCTCAACAAAAATAACCTTCTTAGTGACACTCAATATGGTTTCCGTTCTGCTAGATCTACAGCAGATGTCCTTACAGTTATATCGCATAGGATTAGCAAATCTCTCGACGGTGGCAATCTTTCTAGGGCAATTGCTCTTGACATATCTAAAGCCTTTGATAGGGTATGGCATAAAGGTTTACTTCATAAGATCGCTAGCTATGGTATAGCTGGAAAAGTCTTCTCAATTATTAAATCATTTCTTTCTGATAGGTTCATAAGAGTAGTAGTTGAGGGGCAAAAATCAGAAGCTCACAGTATTAATGCCGGTGTCCCTCAGGGATCCATCCTGGGCCCAACTCTTTTCCTGATCTACATTAATGATCTTCCAAATCATATCCTTACATCATTTGTAGACATTTATGCTGACGACACTACCATTTATGGTACCACATCTAAGACAGTAAACGAGCAAGTACTCTCCAATTCTCTCTCCTCTGATCTTGAGCATGTAGTACAATGGGGAAAGGAGTGGCTGGTTACTTTTAATGCATCTAAAACCAAGCTTCTCTCTTTACATCATCAACATTTTAATCCACATTTGTCATCAATTGAAATGAATGGCTCTCGTCTTCAGGAGGCCTCAAGTTTTGACAAGCTTCTGGGCTTGACCATTACTCCTGATCTTAAATGGAACACGTATATCAAATCTGTTGCCAAGGCCGCTGGAAAAATGGTGGGATCTTTCTATCGATCCAGTAGATATCTCACTGCTGATGCTATTCTCTATCTATATAAGAGCCAGGTACGTCCAAGGATGGAATACTGTTGCCACATCTGGGCAGGAGCTGCTAGAAAGGACTTGTCCTGCCTTGATAGAGTTCAAAATAGACTTCGTAGCCTCGTAGGAGATTCCTTTTCTCCTCCTTACAACCTCTATCTCACAGAAGAGATGTTGCGAGTTTGTCTCTGATGTATCGTTATTTTCATGGAAAGTGTTCAACTGAGCTTCAATCTATGGTCCCCCCTCGTCAAACTTTCACAAGAAACACTCGTCTAGCTGTAAACACTATCAATAATTTCCCCCACTCTTTATCTGTGCCTAAACCTAAACATAGATTCCATGAACAAAGCTTCTTTCTTAGAACTGCACGCCTGTGGAATTGTCTTCCGTTTTCCTGCTTTCCGGCTGACTACAATATGGTTGTGTTCAAGTCTAAGGTAAATAAGTTCTTGATGAGCCGTTCCATATAAGTCATTAAATTTACCAAATTTTCATTACTAATGATTACTATATTGACCAACTTCTACTGTACACTCTTTAACCCTTATCCTTGAGTGGCCTCTGGGCCTTGATAATGTGGTGATGCCTTTGTAAAAAAAAAAAAAAAAAAAAAAAAAAAACTGCTAAATAGGTATACACAGAAAACTTTTGACAAATATGGTAAAATAATCCCAAAAAAAATGAGTATTTTTATTAGCCTTAAAAGAGCCCCTAGGGCACATACAAGAGTTATCGTGGAGTATAGACAAAGAAAATTATATAGAAATCAGTTAGTTAAAACTTTTCAGAAAGTTTTATAAAAATCCAAGGCGTCAATTTTATTTAATAAGCACAAAAGTGTCAATTGTAGCCATTTTAACCCTAAAGGCACCCCTAAGGGGGGCAACCAGAGTCTTCCCGGAAAATCTGTTCTGCTACATTTTTACTCATATCATGTTTAATGTTTGTGCAAAATTTCAAAAACTTCCAAGGCTTGGTTATTGAGAAAAGTGCGGATAAACAGACTAACGGACAAGGATAGAATTTACTGGTTCACCCTCCTTTTGTCGGCGGGGGGGGGGGGGGCGCAATATATATTTGTTTGTTTTATATTTTGAAGTGTACCTGATTTTGGGTCTTAGCCAGTCTCCCTTTTCAGATCTTTGATTTATTTTATCTTTCTATTTGTCATAACATAACCCATCATTTTTCTCCTGCTGTGACAAGAACAGCGTCTGACCAATCACTTATGGCCCAACTAGACCAAAACCCTGGCCTTTATCATTTCACCTTTGTCTCCGTTTTATTTCTTTGGGTTGTCTTAGGAATCAAGGTCAAGATCATCTTTTAACCATTCATATGTAACGTCTTTCTGAAGAATATTTATTATTATAATAAAGCTAATCAACGTTTGTTTCCATAAAATTTTTTCATACATACTTTGATAACACAGAATACATGACAAATAATTTCTTGGTTTTGGGATCAATTATTTTATTTCTATTCACCCCAAACAAAGCACATTGGTCCTGAGACATAAGGAGAGACTATGAATTAGGGGTAAAATTTATAAAAGAACCCTAAGTAGAGATTTGTGCAATGAAATGAGTGTCGGTGAAATAAGGAGCAAGGAGGGAATTCCAACTGGAAGCAATTTGAGAGAGAAAGCTATTAAAGGAAGATGCCTTCCAGTGCCTAGAAATCCTTACAGTAAAGGAGTGTGATTTTGTCTCTCTCTCTCTCTCTCTCTCTCTCTCTCTCTCTCTATATATATATATATATATATATATATATATATATATATATATATAAAGTTTGCGATTCGGTTTCGATTACAGCTGATGAACCCAAGTCATATAGATATATTTTTTTATTTTTGAAATTGCAACTTAATAATATATAAAAATCAATAGAATATTAACTCTATAATAATATATACGAAATCTATAAGAATTCAAACAACATATTTAAGCGTACTTTATGACCGGGTTACGCCGGGCGTCCCTGCTAGCTTTAATAAATATTTTGCAGTTTTAACAAAAGAGCTACAATAATATCAGAGCGTTTCCATTTACGCTGAACATCTACAGAATGCCAACATCAATATATTGCATATGAATGAGTCCCCAGCGGAGTTTCCACAGGTCCTGCTAATATATATGAATTAGTTGAGTCTTTTTAAGTTGACTAGTTACAAGGATCAACCATCAACTAGCAAACAATTAACAGCTCAATATTTATGCACGTAGAGTTGTGATATGTAATGATATATATATGTATATATATATATATATATATATATATATATATATATATATATATATGAGAGTGATATAATTTGATTGAATCACAGTATGTAATATATTAACAAGACACATAGATGCAAGTCACATGCATGCATAATAGAATATATATTTATACACACAAACCAGCACACCCATATATTACCACTCAAATTCTCACAGACATACACACAGTTCAACACGCATTAACTTGAGACATTTTTCTTGTTAGTTTCACGTGACTATTTTGAGCCATTCATGTTCTGATTAGAATCATTTCATCTGAGGTTAGAAATATTCACTGAATTGTTTTTCAAATGAATTTAAAATACTAAATAGATAACCATGTACACACACATATAAGTGTGTGTGTGTGTGTGTGTATTCATCAAAGAAGCTAAGATATGTATAAACACATACATACATACGCACTTAAATCATATTGAACAATCATCAACTTGCAAATACCAGCTGATAGAGTTGAATATACGCATATGTATTTTGACGATTTAAATCCTTTTACAAATCAGGTTTCAAACAAAGAGCATACACAGATATTATAATTGTTTACGACCGCTTCAAGAAAATGTACACTTTAAAAAGATTTTTTTTATTTATTACATTTTCCCCCCAAACAAGGCACGTTGCCACTTGGATGTAGGGGGCTACTCTCGGGGGCATAAACTACAGGGGTACTATGTAGGGAGTTGGGCAGCAAGGTGTTGGTTCACGTTATACTTGGACTTCTGCATGTCAGTACAGTTGGGGAAGCAGGGCTCGAAAGGGAATTCCAAAGTCTAGCAGTTCTGGGGATAGAAGGCTCTCTTACATTTAGGGATCTCTACTGTAAAGGGGTTGGATTTAGCTGCTTGTCGGGTTTGTCGGGGGTATTTACATTGAGGGGGTACAAGTGCTTGCAATTCGTCAGAGCATTCGCCATTAAAATACTTGTAGAACAGGCAAAGGGAGGCAACATTTCATCGATGGGACAGAGGATGAAGCTTAGATGACAGTTCAGAACCTATCAGGCTGACGACTCTCTTTTGGACCTTGTCAAGGAGCAAGAGACTAGTAGCAGATGCACCAGCCCAAATATGACAACAGTATTCCATACATGGGTGAATGGTGGCCTTGTAGAGGTACAGGATACTTTCGGGTGTTAGTAGCTTTCTAGCACGGTAAAGAGAACCTACTTTCTTCACAGCGGTCCTAGCAATACTCTCAATGTAATTGTTCCAACTTATGTTTCCTGTGAATGTTAGGCCGAGGAGTTTAAAAGATGTACTTTCAGATCAAGAGTCTTTGGCCATTGCTATTGGTGATAGAGAAGGTTTCTTATTCTTTGTAGATATTCAACAAAGAAATCAACACAATCAACATTCATGTCCAAAATGTCACAAATTCCACCAGAATCAAAAGCAAAATATCTCAATAAAAGCTCCATTCCCAAATACTTAGGCAAAAGCCATTAATTATTGCAATTAATTCTACATCCAAAGGCACACTTCCATGTCTAAAAAGCAGATTAAAAATACACAATACACATACACAAACACATATATATGTATAAATATATATGTATGGATTAGTGTTGGGACGATTAATAGAATCAGAAAAATCGGAACTTTTGGTGGTATCGAACTAGGAAAAATGTGTCCCTATTTTCTGATGCCAAAAACGATTCCTTTATTTATCACTTTTTATTTGATTTTCTTTGAAACGAAATCTTCCACTGCTGGTAGCAATAATAAAATAATAAATATTTATTGATTTTAAACTACCAGTAAAGCTAAAAGCTCTAAATCAACTCCGCAAGTGTGATTTTTTACGTTTCGAGAAAATCCACGCACATTTAACATGTGTTTTTACTGTAATCCTGACAAAATAACAACTTTATAGTTAAATATTTGGAGATTTATAAAGAATCGGAATCAGTAATTGTATCGGAATCGGGAAAAATATTGGAATCATCCCATCACTAGTATGTATGTATGTGTGTGTGAATAGAACTGTCGACTATCATCTAGATGATCGTAGGTTTGATTTCTGGCTTGGGATGGGTGCTAGCCTAGTCACACTGGAGAGCTGTGATACGGCAAAATTGCCTTTCTGTGGAATGTAAACATGGATAGTATTCGTTTTAAAATATGTATTTAGTGCATCGCAGTTGCACATTTCATCTGACTTCTGTCCCTACTACCTCCTATTCCTTGTACCCTGCATGTCTAAATGCGTCTGTATGTTTTCTGCTAAGAATTACACTCGTGGTTTCTGCAAGATAAATAATTCAGCTGCAATCAAAAGAGGTCAAAGCATTGTTATTCCGTGCGCTCATTCCCAGCCATGAATTATTCAGCATCTCAAAAAAAAAAAAAATGGATAACTTATAGATACTAAATGTAAAGAGACAGGGAAACAGAAAGAGTCAATATTCACATGCACACATACATACATGTGTATACAGATATGGAAGAAGCAAACTATTATTTATAATGAAACTGCTGTTAGAGGATCCTGATGGACCGAGGTAACATAATATCGATTATTTTCCCTTGCTGATGAAGGAATTTGGGCAATCACTCTGTAAACAGTGGAACATGAAATCCCAAGGTTTTCAGCAAATTGGCACTAATTAATCTCCATTCCTATTAACTCATAATACGGCGTAATTACTTTGACATATTGATTCTCGCCAGGTCACTGAAGTTAAACAACGATGAACCTGTCCAGCACCAGATGGGGATCATTTGAGAATACTAGGCGCTGTATGTACTCTCTGATTATCTCTGCATTGCTTCCAGTCGTCCCGAAATTTTTTTATATACTTTCAATTGGAATTAAAACAGTGCTGAATCAGGAGAGATGAGGTTGGTAATTGTGCAACTCTTGCAAGAAAAAATTCAAGCATAGGCACCCTTAAGTGGGTATTTATAGTTTGTTAAGACTGAACAGAGCCGTTTTTATATCAAATTATAATATGGCTTCTCTGAAACTTTATGAATTCTAATGCTCCTTTGTCATTAAATAGTGATATATGCCCGGTATATTAATATTGGAAACGCAAAAAAAAAAAAAAAATATCAATTAGTATAAAATATCGATGTAACCAACAGTGAACGAGACAGAAACATTAAACATGTGTGAATTATCTTTGTGAATTGTCTATTTACTTATTTTATGTATGTGTATAAGAGTTGAGTTGTAGTTCCTGTCTGCGTTTGCTGGGTCACAAACACTTCCCAGAATTGTGGAGATATACATTATCAACAACAATATATACTTTGGAGTATAGATAAACGATGAAGTGTAGTATCAGAACAGATATTACAATTTGTTCACAGTCAAAATGTCAAGGAAGTTTGATATTGAACCCGTTGGTTTGCTGTCTAGATTCGGCTCGACTTCAATTTGTAAACGTTTTTTCTTGTATTATAGGTATTGATGGCAACGTTCTGTCTAATAAGATAATGGCATTCAGTATCTAATCTGGTGCACTGCAGCATCTGCAATGGCTATACAGTTCGAAGCTGAAATAGGCTCTCTGGATACAGGCCTGGGCGGTGATATATGTATATATTCTGTGTACACACACAACACACACACATACACACACAATTAAAATATGAATTAATAAATAAGTACAAAAAACATAACAATTATTGGTAACCCGACTTATATATATATAAAATTAAATGACTTACTTACTAAGTGTTTTTTTTTAACGAATGATAAAAAGTAATTTTTTGTGTAGTTTCAAATGTTAAAAAACTTCAAAGACTATATATTGAGTATTTGAATATGTATGGCTAGGTTCCCTTCCTCTTATTTGGATACTTTTCTGGTACCAAAGGTACTAAAGTTTTTTTTCTGATAAAATACAAAAATAATTATCAAATAACTTTTTAAATATGGTCACTAAAACTAGATTGCAAGCTAGGCCTGGGCAGTCCTCAGAACTAGTGAGTTCCCCTAGGGCTTACCACCCAAGGAGGTCGGAGATGTCTCGACAGGGTCAAGCCGTTGTCATTAGTAATATAGAAGTAGGAACTCCTTCTTTCGAAGTGGCAAATGGGACGTGTTCGGCCGAAAATAATTTTAAGGTTGCTCCTTGTGGAGCACCCTTATGCAAAACTTGTAATATTCTTATAACATCTAAAGAATATAAGTCAAATGTGACTAATAAAATTTATTATGTTGTAAATCATTCTAAAGAAGATTTGTCAGGTAGGTCCCAAAATTTGGTCTACCTGTTGTCCTGTAAAAACTGTAATTTACAATACGTAGGAGAAACTGTAATGCCTCTAAATAAACTCATGAATTTGCATAGAACTAGCACTAAGGGATGTATTCATGTTGTTAAACATTTTAAAGAAACCTGTAGTCAGTCGTCTTTTTCTGTACAAATAATTGAAAAATTTAAATGTAATGGATATAATAGTCTCGGTAATGTAGATAACGATATCCTAAGGATGCGTCAGGATAAGGAAGACGATATAATTAAAAAAAATGCGAGTAATTTACCCATATGAGTTGAATATTAAAGTTTAAAAAAATAACCTACAAGATTCTGAAATTATAGGTAGATTATATCCAGCTTTGCCTCGCTACGGTATTAGAGATAGAACTCATGTTAATAGAAATAATAGAATATCAGTTATTTCATGCGAGGATTTTTTTAGTAAAGTTAAAGATATTATTATTAATAAAATTTATGAGTCGTTCAATTATATAAGAAAGTTGCTTAATCAAACAAAAAAGAAAGTTTTGAAGGAAATAGCATCTAAAATATTATTACAACCGGATATGATATATAAGAAGGACTATTTCATTCAATGGTATGAATATATTCTAGATATAATTGACACTAAATTATATAAGCCACCAGTGAACGATATAAAAAAGAAACCTAAAAATGTTTGTGTAGTTTTGTATGAAAATAAAGGTTTAGATGATGTAAATTTACCTAAAATATTTAATAAACAAAAAACTATACAATTACTACCAAATGAGTTCCAGAAAAAAGATCAAAAACCAATAGTTACATATAAACTAGGGCCAACAATACGCAATAAGATTTTTAATTATAAGAAAACGGTAGAACATATAAATATAAAAGAAAATAATATAAATATTCCAGAATGTGATTGTAATTCCTCTCAGTTCTGTAATAATGAGATAAAACATGTAATTACAGGAGATTTAAATATAGTAAATAATCCTAAATTAAGAAAACTACTTAGTAAGGGTCCAAATTATAGAGAACCTAAATGCCTAAATTACACTAAATGCGTTAAAGAAGTAACTAAAGCACTAGAAGGTTTTATTATGTCTATGGTAAAGAAATATAAATTAGCACAGTCTACGTTTGATGCATGGAAAAATAGTATACTTGAATGCGTAAATAAAAAGGTTAAACATATAAAACAATTTAAACACCCTAGAAAAACCAATCCTCTTTTAAAAAATTCAGAAATACGGGAGGAACTTAAAATACTTCAAGAAAAGTTTGTAATAGTTCCGATTGATAAAGCGGCAAACAATATAGCTTTTATGTGTAAAAAATATTATATACAACGTTTATTGATAGAAGTAGGACTTATAGGAAACGATTCGGATACTTATAAAGTAAGTAATAGTAATTTAGATAGCATTATTTTGAATAATAGTATTATAAATGAAAAAGTAGGATTAAAGTTAGAAGACAAACACAAAAATCTTCCATGTATGTATTGGATACCTAAAATGCATAAAAATCCAGTTGGTGCTAGATTTATTGTAGGTTCTAAGACGTGCATAACTAAACCTCTAAGTAAAGCTGTATCTAAAATATTTAAATTAATTATAAATCAAATAAATAATTTTCACCTGAAAAGTAAATTCTATAGTAATATAAATCTATTTTGGGTAGTAAATAATTCCAAACCAGTGAAAGAAAAATTAGATAAAATAAATTCCAGAATAAAAGCAAAATCTATAGCTACTTATGATTTTAGTACGCTATATACAAAAATTCCGCACGAAAAACTTATAAAAGAATTAAATGATACTGTAGATTTAGCTTTAGAAGGTGGAAAAGGTAAATATACAGACTTTTCAAACTCTAAAGCTTTCTGGTATAAAAATAAAAATAGCAAAACTAGTGTTTCTAAAGGTATTTTAAAAATACTTGTAAGTCATCTTATTAAAGAATGCTATTTTCAAATAGGAAATAAAATATTACTCCAAACGATAGGTATCCCAATGGGATTGGATCCTGCACCATTTTGGGCAAATTTGTATTTACATAGACTCGAGTATATATATATATATATGTCATCATTATTAAAAACAGATATATCTAAAACATATAACTTTCATGGGTGTAGGAGATTTATAGATGACCTTATATGCATAAACGATAATGATGAATTCGAAAAAAATAAACATCTTATATATCCAAACGACCTAAAATTGAATTGTGAACATAGAGGACAACAGGCTACATTTCTGGATTTAGATATAAAAATTGAGGATGGGATTTTTCTTTATAAAATATTTGATAAAAGAAACGCATTCCCCTTTAAAATAGTACGTATGCCCCATAAGGATAGCACCTGCCCTGTTTTTGTGTTTTATGGAACCATTATGTCAGAGTCTTTGAGAATAGCTCGCGTTACTCTAAAATTAATAGATTTTATACCACCAGTTTCTAGCTTAGTAATAAGGATGATAAAACAAGGTGGGGATAAAAATAAAATATTTAAACAGTTAAATAAAGCATTTGTTCGTTATCCTGATGCTTTTGAATCGTTTAAGATAAACCAGACTATATTAATAAAGGAAATCCAAAACTATATTAGCAATGTATAAAATGTATTTATAATTACATATAATAAATTTATATATAAAAAAAAAAAAAATGTATATATGTAAAAATAAAATATTTTTAACCTTTATATATCTAATTTTAAATAAATAAGAATGTAAATATAAAAACTACTAATTATAGTGGGGGTGATAAGTAGTTAAATGGATTAATCCAAAGCTTATAAATACAAGACTGATAAATTAAAAAATGTATCCATTTTAAATGGATAGTACCAGTCAAGGATCCGTCACTTGACACTCAGCCCAACAGGTGAGGGGCCGGGAACCGGCCCAGCACCTGTTGGACTGAGGTACACTTCCTGGGTAATACCTAGGAGGTCCACCCTCCCAGGCCTTGCCACCGGGCTTTCCGGTGGGGCAAGTTTATTGCTTGTTGCCTGAGGCGCCCCGACCGGGGAATGCCGACGGGGTTACTCAGGCAATTTTTAAAATTGCAGGAG